>NC_052353.1:64218498-64321139 GCF_009727055.1 Benincasa hispida
AAAAAAAAAAAAGAAAAGAAGAAAGAGAGATTAGAAAAAGAACCATGACGGAAGTGAAACGTGGGTTGGATGGGATGAGAACATCAATGGCAATGGAGGATATTTCTTCCCATGCAGAAATTGGAGTTTCAAGCTCAATCACACCCAAAACAGATACACACATTTCTGAAGTGTTGAAGTATTGGCTCATTGGGCTCATGGGAGCCGTTGATTCTTCATAATTCTCCATTATTATTTGTCAAAATTAATAATGTATATATATTCTTCACTGCCTGCCAAAATGTTCAAACACCATGTTTTATACTTAGTCACTTAAATTGTCTCCTTTCATGACTATTGATTTCTTTATTTTCTTATCTATTTTTATGAGTTATTTCAAAAAAAAAAAAAAAAGTTGATTTAGTAAAAAAATGATGCAACACGAGGATTTTCAAAGCCTTCATCCAACTTAGTATTACTCTCGTCGAGACATACTTAACTACGGAGTTCTCTTATTGAATGCATTAAGCTCCTCTCTAACTCTTTATGTACTAAACTACTAAACTATATATCTTTTTATTGAATGCGTCGCTTTTGGAATCGAGATATGATGAAGATGTTAAAGATGTACCAATCTAGTTGAGATGTGTTGATGTACCTCTAGACCCACTCTCTACTAGTACATTGTTATATATATATGTGTATGAAATTTTGAGAAATTCAATACATTATTATTGGTATGATTGCATCCAAAATATAGTCAAATTTTAAATAATAGATAGGCGACAATGAAAATCATGACAGAATTATAAGAAAACAACCATAAATTTAAAAAATTAAAATCCAAAAACAAAATAGTAATAAGTATTATCTTACCTTTTTTTTTTTCGCTGTATAGTTCTAAGAGAAAAGTATAGGTAATTACCGATGAGATTCCAAGCCTCGATGATTATGGAATAACAAATTGAAAATTTTCCCATTTTTATAGAGGAAAGGTTCATCTGAAAATGGATGGAAAAATTAAATGTATTATAATTTTAAGTTTGGCATGCACGTGGGTTTCGAAGAAAAAAAACACTTGTGTAGGTTAGATTAGGTAGGGCTCTTTATGATGTTTTAAAAACCGTTTTTATAATTATTTAGTTGGGAAAAATTTTAATTCTTTAAAATTATTTACGTGTGTTGTTTGTTCCTATTAATAGAATTCTAATTTTAAAATTATATCACAGTTTGTTCAGGAATAAAAAAATGTAATTTTTAGAACTAAATAACATCAATCACTCTAATATATATTAGGATCTAGTTATTTAATGTATAAGAATGATTATTGGACATACTAAAAAAGATGATTATTGGGTTAGTTATTATTATTCTTATTTTGGTCTCGAATATTTTGTTTCTTTAAAAAATAAAAAATTATGTAGGTTTTACAGGTTAAAAATAAATCCAAAAAATTAAGTTTTTGAAAAAAAATACGTCATTATCAATTTTTTTAGAACAATTTTGATAATTTTTTTTTATATTTAATGTAAAATAGATGTATTTTTTAAAAAAAGGTAAACTATTTTAAAATAAAATATTAAACATATTTTCCTGATCTAAAATCCTCATAATTTTAATTTCACATTTGTAACTCCCTAATTTTCTGAACTCTATCTATAGCTCCTCTTGGACTAATTTTCTAATGTAATCAAGTTATCTTCATCTTTTCCATTTTTTTTTCCATCCTTCCTCACCTCAATCAATTTTTTTTTCTATTTTTCTCACGTTAATAACATTTATAAAATTAGGTAAAATAAATCTAGTTGAATTTTATTAGTGTCGGTTGCCATATCTATATAGATTGCAATTAGATTTTAAAAAAATAAAAGAATATAAATGGATAGAAATTATGAAAATTGAGGAAAACAAATCAGAGAAAACAATAAAGAAAGAAAAATGCACATTATTCAAAAAAAGAAGGAAATGGAATTTAAGATTTAAAAATTATTAAATTATTGAAAAAATCACATCAATTCATATTCCCTAATTAAATTTGTAACCTCTCCCACCATATCCCTTTATTCTCTAACAAAATCCTTTTATATAAAATGCAAACCAATAAGGACAAATTGGTCATCACTAATCCATCAAAGTCTATTTTGTTCTCTGGTTTCGATTATTGTTTCAAGCAAAATTTCTTACGGCCTTAGAAGAATATTTTTGAAGTACGTATTTTATTTTTTATTTTATTGAATGATTTCACTTAATTGCAAAATTTTACTTACTTCTCACTTTAGAAATAAACAGGTGATTAATTAGGTTGTGAAACACTTGTCCCAAATATTTTTCATTTAAATATTCTATTTTTTTTTCTTCTAATGGAATAACATCTTGAAGAAAAACCTTTTCATTCAAAAATTTTCTCAAAACACAATTTAGGAGTGAAAATAAATTTTTAAAAATAAATAAACAAAGAAAGAAAAATGATGGATAACATTACCTCTTCATTAACTTGGTAAAATGTATTCCTTCCAAGAACAAAATAATGTAGTCTCCATTATTTTTTTGAAAGACCTTGCTTCTCAATATGTTTTGTCGAATTTCAAATTTTGTTTATAATAATAAATGCATACATCAATTTCTTTACTTATAGAGGTACTATCACACATCTATATATATTTACCATAAAAGAGTTGTGTCTCATTGTCATCAAATCAAAATAATCACGTCTCTTCGTCATCAAGTCCAAATAATACTCATGTCCCTTTAACATCAACAAACACATGAGAACATGAGAATTACTCTATGAAGCACAGACACAGATACGGCTACACAATACGGATATAATCGGATATGGCGATTCGTCAATTTCTAAAAACTAAGATACGGATACGTTTAAGGATGCGACATCTTTTTATATATTTTTTAATATATATATTTCTAAAAAATGAGGATACTGATACGTTGAAAATACATTTTAGCATACAAGTTAATAATAATAGCACAAAATAGAATACAAACACCGAAATACAATACAAAAAAAGCAACATCTAAGATGTTGAAGTACAATAGTTAATAAATGCAATAGAAGTAATTCATATTGCAAAGAAGATAAAGATTAGAAGGAGAAGTATGAAGATAAACGAAGAACTTATTGTTGAAGATATCCAAATGGTTTATATTTTGGTGGACTTTGTGGGGACTCAAATATGAAGATGAAGATTAGATGATTCTAGTCTCGGATTTGGTCCGTTATTTATTTTTTTTCTTTTAGTTTTGGACTCAAGTAGTGAGCTTTTTAAACAAGTTACCTAATTTTAGATTGGGAAAGATTAGATGAGTTACTTGTCTTTTTCTTAAAAAAAAAATACGCATAGAAATAGATACGTCAAATCGCGTGTCAGATACATATCTGTATAGATACGTTAAATTGCGTGTCAGATACGTATCAGGGAAGTATTGGAAATATCGGTATCCGATACGTGTCTGATACTTATTCTAGAGCCACTTATTGAGGAGGGCAAGAAGGGAATTATTAAAATATATAAGGGTAAAAAGGGAGGAATCCTTTCTAGTTCCTTTTAATATAGTATAGATATAGATATAGTTGAGAAATAAATAATAAAAAAAAAATTGTTCACAGAGGTATACGAAAAGTATCATAATTCATAAGATGGTTATTGTTTAAAACATTGATTAATTCCAATGATGAAAATCTGCTTGTTTGATTAAGACGAGCCATTTTTTTTAGAAATTTTGAGAAGAACCTATATGAAATTTTATTTTATTTTTTAAAATGAAACATCAAAAGAGCTTGATCGGTAAAAGGAGCTTTCTTCTGGCCTCTCCTTTATTTTTCACATTTTTTAAGCTATATGAAAAACTTGATAATAGATTTTCAGAGTAAAAAAGGATTTATCGATTCGACGAAGCTCACATCGTGCATGAACAAACCTTAAAGAAGAATTCTTTTGGATCTTTTTTTCTGTCTGGCTTTCCTCCTAGTCCCGCTAGTTTTTATTCTCTGTTTTAACTTTGAGCTCTTCTCCAACTCCCTCTTGTAATTATTCTTTTGTGTATGCATTTGCTTTGAGTCCGTATATGATAATGAAGGTGCTAAAAATGTATCAATCTAGTTAAAATATTTTGGTGCATCTACTAATGCTTTTATCCTTTAGTATCTTTTTCTAAGAAAAAAAAGATACATCATGTGTACATTATTTATTATTATGCTCAAATTCAATGGATATAGAGTACTATAGACCCGTTTGGATTAATTTTAAAAAAAATGTTTTTCAAAAAATTCATTTTTATTTAAACATTTTTTTTTATCAAAACGGTTTAAAGTACACTTTAAAAGCTATTTTGAATGGTTTTCAAATACTCTAATTTTTTCTAAAATGGTTTGTTTTCTCAGTTAAATACTTGAAAATGTATTTCAAACATATCTTATTTCTACTCGTGGATATGTGAGTTTTGTAATAAATGAGCCAATATGTACTCCGAATTTTACAATCTTTGTTTGTTAGTGAGTTCTCCAAAATTCTTCTTCTAGGTTATAATTCATATTTATTATTACGAACTAAGGCCAGCTAACCATACCAATAATAATCTTTCCATTTTAGGGAAGACTTCCTTAATTATCGATTGGTTGCATTAGTTTGCTAATTGTTTCTTCCTTCAATGTTATAACTAAAGCAATTTATGTATTATGTTACTTCAACAACGTAAATACCTCATCAAGCAAAGTGAAACTTTTTTTAAAGAAAGTTCGGTAAGATGTTACACTACTACAAAAACAATGTTTCTTGACTTTTTTAAATGTCAAGAATAATCTTTCCAGTGTCAAAAATGTCGATTTTCTTGACGTTTTAAAAACGTTAAGAAAAGTGACACTTGACATTTAAAAAAACGTCAAGAAACACAGACACTTGACATGTTTGAAATGTCAAGAATATGGGCATTCTTGACAAAGAAAAAACGTCAAGAAATTTTGTGAACCTGACATTTAAAAAACGTCAAGAAACATAAACACTTGACATTTTTGAAATGTCGAGAATATAAGCATTCTTGACAAGGAAAAAACGTCAAGAAATTTTGTGAACTTGACATTTAAAAAAAGTCAAAAAAAATTGTTTGTGACTTTTTTAGAAAATCTACAATGTTGACTTTTTTACCTATAATTGCTCCTATATTTTGATCCAACAACCACATTTGATATATATATATATGGCATACATTCATCAATCAAATAAACAATATACACGCATTGACAAACTTATATATCAACAAAAAACTACCAATATCTCTTTATAAAAACTTAACTTCTTGAACATTGTCAATATATATAACCTAAGGAACATAATTCTAACAATTAACTCATATGGACACTTCCAAAACAATATAAGGAACATAATTCTAACAGTCAACCCAATATAAACAGTTTCAAAAAATACATTTCAAAAGCTTCTATCAACAAAACCATCCATCTACCCACACATGTATTAATCCAAAACTATCCCCCTCCCCCAGTGCATATTTGAACAATACCCAAAGATATTTATACCTATATGGATATGAAGTAAATCCAGAAATTGATGAGCTGAAGCAAACACATCCAAAATGACCAATAACGATCACATGTAGCAACCTAAAAATTCAGCCAACTCTATCCGCAGCTCATCTAACTCAATTTGTAAGTACAGTTTCCTTGTATCAATCTATAAAATAAAAGCCAAATATTATAATGGATTCTATTTTTCTCTATGCTATTTGAAATGTCAAAATAATGATAACATACCAAATCTAAGATGACAGTGCTTCTTTTGGTCACAATATCCCTCATATACCTCATGACGTAGTATCCACATTCAGTGCTCCCAACTTGTAGAGGACACTACAAAGAAAAAACCAGTAAATAAGAATGAAGTAATCCTTATGCACTAGATGTCTACTTAATATGATGAATAAGTAGTCACTGTTAATTTATACTTGCATTTATGGTTCTCCATAGGGTTTGTTTCTGGTTTTTTTAATATTCTTTTGAGATTGAAACATCGCAATTGTCCTATTTGTCAAGAAATAGCCACAAATTATTCTAAGATAAAGTATACTTTAATACAAACACTACAGATGAAAAAGGTTAACTTACATGTCAGTTATATATCATACATCTACCTGTGATGTTGTCCTTATTGAGTCTAGGTAGTACACATTATTATCGTATGCATTTATAGCAAGTAGTGCCCAATGACCACTAGTTAATAAAATATAATTAATATTTTTATTACTATTGGAAATTGATAAAATCAAAACGTGTTTTAACTCACCCAGGATTAAAAGGAGCAAGAACTAATTGGTTTGCTTCTGAGACCATCAGTCTACTACACAGGTCTCGAGTTTTAACTTCCTGAGAGTTATGTCTAAAGGAAATGAGAGATGGATCTACAAAAGTGTATTATGAACTTTCCTTTGAATCAATAATGAATGAGTGCAAGTACATACAAAAGATTTATAACATAAATATAGACGACCCAAAATTGGAAAGAAACGTTAGAATTGAAGTCTACAAAAGTAATAACATTACTTATGCCATGTAAGCCACCAAAGTCATTGTCTTGACTTCATCCATGTTACAAAAGTTAATTATGTTCTCTCGCAGGACACAACTCTTTCGACTGATGCCAAAAAGTTCAACTGGAAGTTGTTAAAAAATACTAGACTCTTTGGCCATCACCTTCCCAGCATATCTAAGAATGGATTTCAAAGATACCGGAAGAATCGATGTTGAGTCATTAACTTCTTTTCTTAGTCATTTCCATTGAAGATTTCTCCTAATGCAGTAGAATCATAGCAGCAAAAGTATATAAAGCAAAAAAGTTTAGACATTTTTTGAACTTAATTGATTTTATTAGTGCCACATACCTTAATGATTTTCAAATCTTTTGCGTTGCAATTTACATTCACTTTTATCTTGTCTCTTCGTTTCTCTGGGACTTAATCTCTTCTACCTTAATCTTCTCTTTCTGTTTCTTTTCATATGCAGTTTTCATCTTGTCTTTTTGTTTATCTTGAGATTCGATCTCATCTGCTAAAAATTGCTTGGAGCAACTTCCATGTCCAGAAATTGTAGAATATGACATTTGAAGACAAGCTTCTAATTCTCTAACACATTGACGAAGTGCTTCATTCTCACTTACAATTTTCTTGTTTCAATCATTCCCATGTTTTGACTTTCGTTTCACTGTATGAAAGTAAGCCGTTGTAGTAACAAAACCACCAACCCCATGCACACGCCCGTGCCTTTCTTGAGTATCCAAAGCTTACGTTAAGATAACATTGGGAAAATGATGTTTGTGGCACAATGGATCTGTATTATTCTTTGAGATCTCATTCTAAAAGGAAATGAAATTTAATATAATTAAGCTATATATCAGATACTTCATGTAAATTTAATACTTGTCTTCTTATTCGATTGACGACTTCTTGAACATCTTTATTGTCATATTCTCCTTTCTTATTAAGTCGAGTCTTCTTCCACAAGTTAGCTCAATCGAAATCACTTTCATTTGAAGATACTTTCTTCTATATTCAAATGAAGAAAAAAACTAGATATTGTAATAAATTTAGGAATCGCGAAAACATATATTAAATTCTTACCATCTCCTCAACAAGTTAGCATAACCTTTCCTTGAAATTCGATGATTGTACTTATTCTTAGATCATCGTTCTTGTTGCAAGCGTCTTTTTTTCTATACAAACATAATGATTATTAGTAGGGAATGACATAACAAATATTTATAAAATTAAATTAATAATTTACTTGAAACTTTACACACAATCTCGATCTTACAAACTCTTCTCAATGACTTTGATGAATACTTTTCTGGTCGATTTATTAGAAGTTGAGGTTCATCTTTAAATGACATAATGTATTTTGTTGTTAACCAATTCTTAAATTGATGAAAAGCTATGCCTGTAGTTTTCATAATGTTTTTCCTAGATCTTGTATTAATTACAAAGGCGGCCTAAACATTGAAAAGTTAGTGAAAACATTACATAAATGATCTCTAATATCCTTGCTACTATGCTTTTCACAATTTCCATATTTCAAACAAGGACAACGAATATAGGAGCTATTTGTATTAGAAAATCCAAATTTTATGAAGTCTTCCACACCCAATTCATAATCTTTGGATAATCTACTCTTGTGCATCCATGATTTATCCATGATTGTAAATTCAGTAATAAAAGATGATAAACAATGATCAACTTTAAAAAACAAGTTGTGGAAAACAAACAAGTTCTCAATACATACAACTTGTCATTTCTAGTTGTACAACATTCCAACCTCAAGAAAGTAAGGCAAATCAGAGAACAAAGACAAACAATCTAAAAAAATCGAACCCAAGGTGTAATCGAACATAAAAAAAATTGAACACAAGGTGTGCACGTGCTCTAATGTGCTAAACATATATTAATTCCAATAACTAAAAATTGAACCCAAGTTTGGCAAAACATTACTTAGTTCATAAAGACCAAACAAATTAGACACATTGACATATCTAACTTTGGCAAGTATTTAATTAAAGAAAAGTGACAAGTTCTTGCAAGTTCTCTAAAATTAAAGCCTTAACTTTGGCAAAGTGGCAATCCCAACTTTGACAAGTTCTCTAAAATTCAATCTCATTCAAGAACGATATGAAACAAGAGTTTATTATGAGATTCAAGAATATACATGAGAGACTAAATCCTAACTTTGAAAGTTCAAGCTTCAAACAAAAAAAATCAAGCCCTAACTTTGAAAGTTATGCTTCAAACCAAGAAAATCAAGCCCTAACTTTGAAATCTCTTCAAGATTGATGGAATACAAAGATATATGAAAGGGAAGTGAAAAACTAAGAAGATTTCGAGTATATTTAGAATAAAATTGACTAAATTTTCTGGAACTTCTTTTAAATCTGTCTGATAGCGTTGCAATGCTGTTGAAGAGAGCGCAATTTTCCCGTCAAAACCCATAGCGTTACAACGCTATTGAGAGCATTGCAACATTGGGTGCGTGAGGCGTACACGTTTTTCATTTTCCATCAAAATACGTAACGTTGCAACGCTACCCTGTATATTCTATAATTCTTGACATTTTTAAAATATCAAGAATCCATTAATTAAACTTGACATTTTTAAAACGTCAAGTATTGTATTTTCCAGAAAAAATACACAATCCTCGTTTTTTAAAATAAATTCTTGATGTTTTTTTCTTTAAAATCACCTATTTCTTGACATTTTTCATAAAAATGTCAAGTATTTAAAATTTCAAATGTCAAGAAAGGTGGTTTTTCTTGTAGTGTTAATACAAGATCTTTTATAAGCTGAAAGGTCTTTACCCCTAGTATTGCAATATAGTATTCATTCCTAATAGGAAAACGTAACCTAACGTGATGTAATATTCATTTATTGAAAAAATTGTTACGTCTCACATTCCTTAAGTTGACTTTTTTTAGAGAATAATACAATAGGATGTAAGGGTCAGTAGATGCATCAAGATATCTCAACTAGGTTGACACATTTTTAACACTCTCATGATACCCTAGGCCCAAAGATTTCATTCTATAAAAAGATGAGTACAAAGGGGTGCTAGAGAAGAGCTCAAAATAACCATACAGATGAGAGATGGGCTAGAGAAAAGCCACAAATAGAAAGCAAGGAACAAAGAGACAAAGAAAAAATTACATAAAAGCTACTAATTTGAGAGATAAGTAGGTGGACTATAACCCAAGATGAGATTGGAGTGGTGAGACCAATAACAAGTCAGATATCGAACATTTCTCAAATTTGTACGTTGTTATTTGCTTTGTTGTTGAAATGTGTGATTATTTGATAGCACAACAAATTTTCTATCTTGTTCTGCTTAATTCAAGGTCGTTACTTGGTTTTATGAATTTTGATCCGGGTGGTCGTTTTAGGCGAATATGTTAGAGATATTTAAATAATAATATGTATAATTAAAGTATAAGCTATGTATGTGGAATAATATTTTATCACATTGACTTATTTTATTAGACTGTGCCCTATTATGTGATCTAATTAATTAAGTATCTAGATTCCTAATTGTGTATCGACATAATGGGTAGAAGCCTATTCCTAGTTAATTAGGGCTATAGTCCCCAATATACCAAAACTATAAGCACTCAGTCTTGTTTTAATCTCATTTAGAGAGAGATCCAACTAAGGGCATTTAGAATTTTGGTTGAGGAAAACTATATTCATCTTAAAGCTATCATCATCTTGAAATTATTATCAATCTCTCAATGGAATCTAGTAGGTTATTTATTATTCGCAATTTGACATGAATGATTCTACGGTTAATCTATTCAAAAGTAATTATACTAACAGAATGACAACTCATTTTCTTCATTTTTTCGCTGTCTTCTTTCTGTAATCAAGTCAAATGATGTCCATCATGTCAATTATTGGCTAAGATATCTCTTCCTAGCTTGGATTTTAGGATTTCCCCCTACTTTCATGTACTAGTGAGTACATGAATCGAGTTATATTGTATTTTTGGATTCAATTCTGTTTTAATAGTATATTATCAGATCGTCATATGCTTAGGGATTGTATGATTATTGTTTTTGATTAATGTATGATTCATGACACTTGATCTTATGTTGATCTTATGTTGGATTCAATTCTGTTTTAATGGTATATTATCATATCGTCATATGCTTAGAGATTGTATGATTATTGCTTTTTATTAATGTATGATTCATGACAGTTGATCTTATACTTAGGGTAGCTTGCAAATCAAATGCGATAATTATTATTCTAACCAACCTAGGATTAAATCAAATGAATATTTAATTAGACGCTTGAAAATTAAATATTCAACTTAACTTTGCCCTAGACCTTAATGCAATTGGGACAAATTTGAATTTGCATGTTTTTCATCAAATTCAATTTGGACTAGCTAGTTGATTAGGACGATTAATTGGTTTTTCCAATTAGTTCGGTTAGGTGTAAGCAAATACTCCTAACTTAGCTCTTGATCGTCCCTAGCTAGTTAAACTAGAAACATACACTTAGTCAAATGAAATATGAATCACTTATTTGTTTATTCATTTATTTGTTTGTTCATTCAAATTATTTATACACACTCGTTCGACTTACACAAATATTTGATTGTTAAATCTTTTCTCCAAAATCAAGGAAGTATTGATACAAACAAGCATTTAGAAATTTTAAATTTTACTGACAAATAATTGAAACTTATTTTTCAAAAGAAAACTCTTTTTCTAGCAAAATCATAAAAGAAAGGTGTGCAAAGAGAGGCAATTCATTCAAACTCATTTGGGTCCAAGATATACCTAAACTTGTATTGGAGAGAGGCAATTCTAAGACAATGGTGCCTTTATACTCACGCACACAAATTTTAATTGCCATTTCTTTTACCTAGAAAGATAGTTTTCACACTCACACTGCTGGGAATCTATCACTCTTTTTCATATGTCCTAACTAGACAAATGGAGGTAACTCTTTTCATCTCTATCCATGCACACACACGCGTTAGTGAAAGTTGTATGAAGCATGTTATTTTGCAAGCTTGCTTTATTTTTTTATATGCTAGCAACTTTTTTTTTTTTTTTTTTAACATTAGGCCCTTTTTATTCCTCTTTGTCTAGACTTGCTTCTAAAACAAGTTGGTTGTTCTCAAGACCAAAAGTTGTCCTATCGGTGTGACAAAGAAAATCAAGTAGACATTACATTTCTAAAAGTCTAAGATTCTAAATAAGCATAAAAACAAAGCATTCGATTTTTAATGAAATTAAAAGGAAAAGATTTTTTTTCTTTTGAAAAATGGTTTCAAATTTTTGTCTGAAAATTTTAAAATGTCTAAAATTTTGTTTGTATTTACTAAAAAGAGTGAATCATAAAAATTTCATTGATAAGAAAGAGATGATTGTGTAAAAATCAATTGAGAACATAAAAAATTTGAGATTCTTTTATTTTGTATTTTCATTCATTCAACCAATCATACATTTATTAATTTATAGCAAAATAATCTTTTGGAGCATTAAAAAGAAATCATGACTCACAGTCTCAAAATAATAAAGTCATCATTATGGAGCAAGATATTTAGTAAGGCTCATTTTTCTATTATTCTAAAAAAAAATAATAAAAAATGTTAAAAACATGCAATGTATCCCACGTCCAACTTAAAAATTGAACATTGTCTTCAATATTTAAAATATGTATATAAGTTCAAGAATAAAAAGTAAGGGATGTAGAGAGAAATTTGCCTGGTTTTTGTGGTTACTTATTCTTTTGGTTGAGAGAATTCCTTGTTTTTGTTTGAGCTTTCCTTTTTCTTGAGTTTACCTACAAAGAAAGAGAAAAATCAATTCCTTCATTCTTTTGTTTAGTTACAAAGTATGCTAAGAAATTTAAAAATAAGAAAAGGAAAAAAAAGGAAAACAAATAAAAAATGAAAAATGAAAATGAAAAGAAAGAGAAAATTAATCCTGTTTTGCAAAGTTTAGCCTCGCTTGCTCAATATTGGTGAAGAGAGGAATCATATGTACGAGGGGTTAGTCCAACGGAAGTCCAATTGAACTTGGTTTACATGCCCCTCGTTGTAGAATTTAAGCCTATGCCTGTTCACCTTGAAATTTTTTCCTGTTTCAAAACATTTAATCTCAAGTGCATCATAAGGGAAAATATTAGTAATTTCAAAAGGATGCAAACACTTGGACTTAAAGTTTTCTAGGCATCAATTGCAATCTAGAATTCTATAGCTATACTTTTTGACCAACCTTGAAGTCCTTTGTTATCAAACCTTTATCATGAACAAACTTGATTGTCTCTTTATAGTTATTGGAGTTTTCTTAAGCATCATGTCTTAATTCTTCCGATTATTGTAATTATAGAAGCCTTTCTTCCCTACCTTGAGTTAAATTCAAATTACACTATTTTACCGCCCAATGCGCCTTGTGTTCAACCTCAATAGAAAGATGGCACGCCTTGCCATATACAATTTTTTATGGGGTGTTCCAATCGGTGTCTTAAAATCGATTCTATAAGCCCAAAGCGCATCATTAAGACAGAAGCTCCAATCTTTCCTTTTTAGGTTGACCATCTTTTCAAGAATGCTTTTCACTTCTCAATTGGAAATTTCGGCTTGGCCATTTATTTGAGGATGATATGAGGTTGCAACTCGGTGTTGCACTCCGTATTTCCTCAATAATGCCTCTATGGTTCTATTATAAAAATGTGTTACTTGATCGCTTATGATGGCCCTAGGAATTCCAAATCTACAAAAAATATTATTTTTGAGAAATCCTGACAAAGTAGAAGCATCATTAGTCCTAGTGGGGATTGCCTCAACCCACTTCGAAACATAATCTACTGCAAATAAAATGTACAAATATTCAATGAAGAAGGAAATGTGCCCATAAAATCTAAGCCCCAAACATCAAATACTTCACATATAAGAATTGAGTAAAATGGCCTTTTGTTTCTTTTTTTTTTTTAATAAAGATCCAGATTTTTTACACTTATCATAAGATTTGCAAAATACATAAGAGTCAGTAAATAGAGAATCCTAAAATATTCCCGAGTCTAAAATTTTTCTAGCAATTATTTTTGGACTAAAATGACCTTCGCATGTGTGCTCGTGACAAAAGGACATCAAACTCTTCATCAGGGACACAATTCATAATTATTTGATATGAACATAATTTTCATGGATAAGGAGGATCCCATTCAAAATATTTAGAGTCACTTTTGAGTTTAGACTTTCTAGATGAAGACATATTAAAGGGAAACTTACCCATCAAAAGGTAATTTCACCCTGTCGACATACCACGGTAGGAAAGTAGATACCTTGAAAATATGTTCATCAGGAAAGTCTTCTCTGATTGGAATTGACTCCTCTTCTTACACAATTTGGCTTAGGTGGTTGGCTACTAAATTCTTCAATCCTTTTCTATCTTTAATGGATAAGTTTAATTCTTGCAAAAGAAGGATCCACCTTACAAATCTGGGTTTGGATTCTTTATTTTTCATAAGGTACCTGAAGGCAGCATCGTCAATGTAAACAATGATTGGAAAAATCGTTAATAAGCCTCTTGTAGAATCCTGCACTATCAAGAAAAGATTGCACTTCCTTAATGTTTTTAGGATAGGGAAGGTTAGTAATGATATTTATTTTTGCCTTATCTACCTCTATGCCTTTGGATGATACGAGGTGTCCTAATACAATGCCATGTGAAGCCATGAAGTGACATTTTTCGTAATTAGGGACTAAATTTGTTTCTATGCATCTATTTAAAATTAAACTCAAGTTGTGTAAACAATCATCAAAGAAATTACCATACACAGTGAAATCATCCATGAAAATCTCTATGCACTTTTCTACCTAGTCAGAGAAATACTCATCATGCATTGTTGAAATGTATCTGGGGCATTGCATAGCTCAAATGCCATCTTCCTAAATGCATATGTCTCGTAAGTGCATGTCAAAGTTTTCTTTTCTTAATCTTCTTGTTCTATTTATATTTGGTAGAATCATGATAATCCATCAAGTAAGCAAAAATATGGTTTCACGATGAGCCTTCAACCATTTGGTCAATGAATGGAATAGGAAAGTGATCTTTTTTTGTTACCTTGTTTCATTTTTTTAAATCCATGCACATTCTTCAATCGTTTTGCACTCTCATTGGAATCATTTCACCTTGATCGTTTTTCACTATGGTCATGTCGGTTTTTTTAGGTACCATGTGTATCAGACTTACCCATTGACTATCTGGAACTAGGTATATTATTTCGTCTTCATGGAGTTTGATGATTTCCTTATGAACTATCTCCTTCGTTGTAGGATTAAGTCTTCTTTGAGGTTGAACGTTGGCCTTGGCTCCGTCTTCTAAAACAATCTTGTACATACAGAAGGAAGGGCTTATCCCTTTTATATTATCCAAGTCCACCCGATTGGCTTCTTGTAGAATTTCAATGTTTCCACTAAGGTGCATTCTTGAGAAGATGTGAGTTCTTTAGAAATGATAATTGGAAAATGATAGGACAAAAAGTGTTTCCTTTTCTTAATTTTAGGTTGTTACTATGTTTAATGTGTTTCTTTAGTGGTTTACAGGTATTGAGCATCTTAGAGGTAGAATCAGTTGTTACGAGCTATTCAGGATTTTGGAGTAATTAGGAGCTAATTTGAGCAACCGGGCTTCAAAAGAACGTGAAAGGACAAAAAAAGCCCCTGACGAAGCGTCACAACGCTATAAGGCAGAAGTTTCCTATTTCATGGAAACAGGGCAGGGTTGCAATGTTATATGTAGCGTTGCAATGGTACAAACTTGAGACGGACACGCACGTGAGGCAAGGCAGCTTTGCAACTCTGCATTGCAGTGTCGTATGAATAAGTCTCTTTGATTTAGGGCAAAACGACTACCCACATTCGGGCTTCCAGCCAATTTTTCCCTTTTCTTCTCTTTTCCACTTTCTTCTTTGGGTGTTTCTTTAGTAGTTAATCGAGTAGATGTCATATTGTAGCTTCTCATTCTCCGTAGGAAGGTAAGATTTTGGTTTTCTTAGATTAGGGTTTTGGAGGAACCCAATGTTATTTTGGGAGATTCTAACTATATATGTACATGAACTTGTTTATGGGTTTCAATCTAAGTTTTACATTTATGAATTGCATGATTTTATTGTTGACTGACGACCAAAGATTTTGTTATGTAATTTGAATGCATGGAGATAACTTGTAATATGTGACATTTAATTATAGGTTAATCTCAAAGGAAGCAATAGGTTAGTTGGGCTTGCAATTCATTGTCTATAATGAATAGTATTGCTCCCATCAATCTAAAGAGAAACCACATTGGATGTTTAATTAGACGTTGGAAGTTAAACACTCATCTTAGCATCATCCCCTAAACTTAATGGAATTTATCAATTTATATGGAGCATATTTGTTTTCTATTCAATTCGATTAATTGGATAATTAGGACTATTGGTTGGGATTCCAATCAATTGGGCTAAGCATAAACAAGAAGTTTAAGTCATATGTGGGTCTAATGATCTTAATTACATTAGGTGAACTCATTCCTCTGAGCTAGGACATCTCGATTAATTGCGTTTCTGTCTTTATTTTTTCTTGCACTTTATTTCTTTTATGCACATTCCTATTTCTTTTATGCACTTACCTGAGATTCAACAACATCCTTAATAGAAGAGTTATTGTTCAAATAAAAGTCATTAGAAGTAAACAAAGATTCAATTGAAGAGTCATCATTGCCAAAATCAATAGATGGGGCAACCAACAATCAAAATTTTCATCAATAGACAACAACAATTCACCAATCATATCACATGTATCGATGGCACATAGAGACAAATACCCTTTGGAAAATTTCATGGCACCATAAATGTTGAATGATTTTACTTCTCCATCAAATTCTATCGACAAAGACCCTTTATCTACATCAATTCTAGTCTTTGCAATTTTCATGAAGAGTCTTCCTAATAAGATAGTAGAAGAAGACATAGGGTAAGGTTCATCCAATTCCAAGATATAAAAATCAATGGGAAAAATCAATTCACTTACTCCTAACAAGATCCTCAACTATGCCTAGAGGTTGTATGTATGACCTATCGGCTAATTGTATGAAAATATTAATTCTTTTGTAGGCCATTCAATTTTAGGTCTTCATAAACATGGTAAGGCATAACATTTATTGAAGGACCTAAATCTGGCATAGCATGCGTAGTGATTCTTTCTCCTACTTTACATGGCAAGGTGAACATTCCCGGATCTCTACATTTTTTAGGCATATATTTCTTTAACATAGCAAAGACATTCTTGCATAACAATTATTCTCTCCTCCCTTCTCTTTTCATTTCCTAGTACATAAGTCTTTCAAAAATTTAGCATACCTAGGTATTTGTTGAATAGCATTAACTAAAGGGATGCTAATTTGTACCTTTTTAAGCATGTCAACAAGCTCTAAATTGGTATCTTCTCCTTTAGGCCTTGCTAATCTACTAGGGAATGGTGCTTTAGGTACATAGGGTTCTACTTTAGGAGGAAAGTAATGACATACCTCGGGAAAAATTAGAATCTCCTTGGTTCACTTACTTTGCTCTCTTGTTCATTGATTACATTTTCTTGCTTCTTTGAATGGAATTGAACTGAGTTTGCATCTTGATAACTAGTAGAAATGCCAGTTATTATAAGTATTTTATTTAGAATTATGAGGGTTAACAAGTAGAAAACGCGGTGATAATACTTAGAATTTGTGAAAAATTGAGTTTTGCATCGATTAGCACCTAAATCCTCGCTGACCCCAATATTATGTGTTACTCCAAGCCAAAGTGTCTATTTTAGTAGCTATCGTAGGAATCAAACACATGCGTTTGAAATAAGCAATTGCAGACAAACGCATACGCTGAAGCCAGACGATCGAAAAGACAACGCATATGCTGAAAGTTGAATCGAATGCGCCCATCGCATGGAAGTTGCGGTGATCAAATGCGTCCATCGCATGGAAGTTGCGGTGATCGAATGCATCCATCGCACGAAAGTTATGGTGATTAAATGGATGGGGTGATCATTTGGGAATTGCGGCCACAGAGTGTCAACCATAATAGAAGAACGATCACAAGATGAGAAGGATGCGTTGATGCTTCAGCTGAATCAAGCTCGAACGCATACCTTGAGAGTATCAACAAGATAAGACGATGTGACATTGCCCATACCGCGAAAAAAGCATTATTGAGCCATAACACAATCATGATAACTATCGGCGTTTAAACCCTATAAATAGCCTTTTGGACCTTTATTTCAAGACATCCGAACTTTTGCCTCAAGGCAAAGGTTTGCGATCACAGATGAGAGCTTGAGCAAGATTTTCAGTGAGAATTCTTCACCTCCACAAACTAGATCAGTGACGATCGGAGCTTGCGCCGGAGATAGAGCTCGAGAGAGACATCTCCACCATTCATCCATGGCACCACTGACAGCCTTGACGCAGAGTCTTTCATTTCTCTTCTAATCTCTGTATTGTATTACATTTTAGCTTGAGATATTAAGACATTTTGTGATCAATGTATATCTTTATTCCTTCATTGCCATCTTCTTCATCTTCTTTATCTCTATCATTGTTTATCTTCAGCGTATTTATCAAAGGCGATCGCATGCTTAATCGTGTAGCCTAGAGACAGGACGTATGTAGCAACCCACCGAGAGGTGTGCGTTGTGCGAGTATAGTGAGTTAATCCTCTTTGCTTGGTGAAAGGTTATAGTAATGCCTGTCTACGAGATGTTGTATTACTTGTCTATAAGTTAAGTAGCCACGTCTAATTGTCTGAGAAGGTAAGAGATGGAACGCACTAAACCAAAGTATGCATTGTTCCTAGAGGTAGGCCCAATCTTATGCTTGATGCAACCATGCACTATAAAGATATAGTCATGCGCCTGACCACCGAGAGGTGTGCGATGTGTTAGTGCTATGAGCTGGGATTACTTGGGCAATTTAAGATAATAAACATTACTATGCGTTAATGGTTGTTGTGCATCTACTTATTCTCATCGCAAGTCTTCTATTGCTCAATCTGTTTAGTTAGGAGTAGGAGTAGTGTGTAAATCCATTAAACTTCTTCTTTTTACTTTTTTTATTCATCGCCTCAAATGCATTGCTTCACAAGCATTATTGAGTGACAAGTCCCTGTGTTCGATCTCGGATTACCCGAGAAACTTGCGTTCGCGTTATACTTGGCGTGAGCATAAGAAAACTTATGATAGGAATGCATGGTCATTGCATACTAGATTAATGCATTTTCACTCCAACGCATGACTTCAGATGCATGGGCGTAAACGCATAAGCCATGTCTAACGCATGATTGCGTGCACAACCCCATCCATCCCTAATAAATTTTTTCCCTTTTCCTTAAAGAAAAAGAAAATTTTTTCCTTATCTAACAGTTACACAAGATGGAATTCACTCCTTCCCGAAAGTAGGGGTAAGTAGATAGAGTGCTCCCTTAAGGGATTTCGGGTTTTGAACATAGTGGCCACAACTTCTCTTTGGAAGAGAGGACTCAGTCATAGTAAGATTATGACTTATATTAATTAGAGGGTTCAGTGGTATATAAGGAGTTAGATTTAACAACGAGGGCATAACGGTTATTGGCCTAGCTGTACTTACGAGCCATCTGTGAAGGGTTATCGTAATGTTGGTTGGTTGATATGGACACAAAATATATCTGTAGTAAAGAGAGTGCAGTTTTCGGTCTTTAGTGGAGTGTCTGGCGTGACTAAAGAGTTTAATCAGTTATTCGCATATCGTTGGAGCTTCAAGCTACAGGTCCATAAGGTCCCCTTGGTAGCTCAATGGATTCAAGTTGAGAATTAGGGTGTTGATTTGAAATATTCAAATTGACAAGAGAAAAGTAGATTATATTAAAGGAACTCTTTATTCAAGAGTACCTACGAGCGGAAGCAGATCTTTTCAATTCATTGTGACAGAATTTCCACATATACATTCTAACATACTAATATGCATTCATAATGCTAAATTACTGGCATGCTCAAAGGAACAATAAATAAGAGATCGAGAGATCATATCAGTTGAAGACTTATTCTTCAAAGCAAATCTCACTTTCGCTGAAACAATAAGCTATCGTTCAGCAAATCCCAATTGTCTACCTCAAACAGTCTACACACGAATAGAAAGAAATGGGAACGACACCACCACTCAGAGCCCTCAGTATTCTTGGAGTGAAAATCCAAAGGGTGGGTTTTGTTCGGATTTGATAGAGCGGAGGAGGAAGGGAGATCGTATACAACGATCAAGCAAGTGGGAGATGGACTCATCTATCGTATAGACAAAATGCTTGATCGTTTAAGTGAAGTATACGATCGTGTAGGAAAAGGTAACCGATCGTCTAAACGATCGTGTAGGATAAGCTAAACAATCATCTATACAATCGTTTAGTAAATATCGGGTGCTAAACGATCATTTAGAAAAAGGTAAACGATCATTTAGTAAATAGTGTGCACGGGTGTAAGCATTAAGCGATTGCTCAGCATTATCGTATAGGTAAGCGATCGTTCAGCACTATCATATAGGCATTGGTTTTATTACGTGATGACACACTTCAACATAATGTTCGCGTGCCTCCAATGCTTAACACACTGTGAGCTATTTAAACGTCTCAAAGCGATTCTTCACCTTACTATGCTATTATGAAAACAGAAGAGACGCTGACTTATTATCCCTTAACCGTCCAATTAATAGACAATGAATATAATCACATTATATTCATAACCTATGGATTAATATCATATATTAATCATAGTATTTTTCCTCCACTAGATATAAATCATATCTATATCCAACTTTCTCCAAATTAATGTATCTCATACATAAAGTTAATTATATCATATATAATCAAACTCACTCTTGTCAATTTGAACATTTCAAGCTGACCCAAAAAGTGATTCTCAACTTGTATCCAAGCTACCAAGGGGACCTTATGGACCTATGGCTCGAAGCTCCAACGGTACGTGAATAACTTACTAGACTCTTTAGCTACGATATCTAGCATCCGTTAACTACCAGGCATTCCACTAAAAACCGATAGTTGAACTCTTTTTACCATAGATATATTTCTATGTTCATTGGATATAACCAATCATCAGTGCGATGACCCTTCATAGATGCTCGTAAGTACAGCTGACCAATTTACCGTTTTGCCCCTGTAGTTACATCTTACTCCTTATGTACCATTGATCCCTCCAATGAACAATACAACATAGTCCTACTATGAGTGAACACCTCTCGAGCCATGAGAAGGTATGTGATGCCACATCGTTCAAGCCCCGGGATCAGCCCTTAAGAGAGCAATCTATCTACTTACCCCTACTTGAGGGAAGGAGTGAACGATCTTGTGAAACTAAGTTCCCAGCTCCCAAATCAGACGAATCCCCAAAGTGGTAGGTATGAGTTAGCGCTCTGGTCACTTGCACCCATGCAAATAAAAGGACCACTCTTAATGATAGGAGTTCCCAACTCACTCAGAATTGAAGTCATGTTACCTATGGTCATCCTAGTGAAGTGAACTTTCTGTCATTAACAGAGTTATATGACGAGACGTTAACACTTTGAGGTCAGATCTTATACAAACTCTTTGTATAGGATGCCCCCGCTCGCATGTCCCTTACACGAATGATTAGGATCAGACCATTTGTAAAAAGTCATAACACTTGTAACTAATCCACAAATCGGGCTATGTCCATAGTGTTACCAGGATAAGGTTTCCCTCCTATATCCATATACTACAGACCATTTTCGTTGTCACTTAAGACATGATCCACTTGTATGTCACTACATACATGATTAAGTTACATAAAGACAACCAAGGATGTTAAGTTTATTGGTTTGTGGTAAAATAAAAACATCTAAATGTGCAAAGTCAAGAAGTGAAGTAAATATCATATATGTTATACATCACAAGCGTTCGTACAAAATTGTTTACAAACTATAAGACTTGAGAATTTAAGGCACAAACCCCAACATATATATGATATGATTGGTGTGGTGTATGAGATACATCAAGTGGAGGATTAATGTAAATAAGATTTATATTAAGTACCATGAAATAGAAAAAGAACTATGGTTTATATGTTTCATGAGATGAAATATTAAAACTATAGGTTATAAATATAATATGGTAAGTTGGTTATCATATATATTTATNCTATGGTTTATATGTTTCATGAGATGAAATATTAAAACTATAGGTTATAAATATAATATGGTAAGTTGGTTATCATATATATTTATAATAATATTAATTATTGGATAATTATATCTTTTTCTCTAATAACCAATGAAGTGGGAGGTTATCGGTGGTTTCATGGTAACTGTGAGATAAAAGAAAAAGTGTTTTCCTAAATTTAGTAGATTTGAGATTTGCAAGAGTTGCTATTCTTGGAAATAACTCATGGATCGTTGTCAAATGAATTGGATTCACTAAATGATAGTTGAAAGAGAGATTAAACGATCGTGAGTGATACTACACGATAGTTCAATCAGCTGATCGTAGCTAAACGATTGCAAAGCATTTTTTATACGATCACGGAGCATTTGGTATACGATTGAACATTCGTCTACACGATAGACTCTTGTCATCTCCCACTTGCTCAATCGTGTACATGATTGTTACTCCTCTCGACTTTTCCTCTATCTAAGTCCACACAGAACCCACACTTCTGGATTCTCACACCGAGAATACCAAGGTAGCCATTGTGGTGGTGTCTTACTCAACTCGACTGAGGTTGAGGTTTTTGGAGGCCGTTTGTTGGGTTCGTGTTCTTGGAAGTCGCTGTGTTTGAGCGTTCATGTGTTGTAGTTTTGGAGATTAAATGAGCATTCGTGATTGAGAGAGTTTGAAGCATGAGTCTTCAAAGGTATGTATGATCTTTACCTTGATCTTATTGTTAAGCAAGTTGTAATTTCATATTGTGCATGACCTGTAAGTTTCTGTTTCTTGACTGTAATGGCTTGTGTTCAATTTCGAATGAAATTTGGAACGATCATTCCACTGCTCATGGAAATCCTCATATCTGATTTCTTTCAACAACATCCTCTAAAGACATACCCGAGGAAGATGATAAGGAATATTGGTTTCAATTTTCAAATTTTCCTTGAGATCCCCATTTGAAGTTAGGGTGATCTCTCCACTCTTGATTGTAGGTTTACACATGTGGATCATACTTCCTTTAGAAGCCTCCTATTGATTCACTTGATCTTGTGGAGAAGCTTCGAAATATGTCCGGCCACTCTACATGTCTTAACTTGAGGAAGACCACCTTGAGCAACCTGTGTAAAAAGAGACACAAGATTAGAGACTTGAGTTCTAAGTTCATTTACCTCTTTGGATTGAGAAATTTTGTGGTCGAGAGTCCTTGATTCGACATTCCGAGAATTTTCCACCATGGTGGATATGAGCTGACTAGTTTTGGTGGGCGTCTTTTCAGCTAGAGCTCCTCCTGCGGTAGCATCGATATTGCTCCTCTCCGATGAAAGCAAACCTAAATAGAAATATTGGATAAGATATTGTTAAAAAAATTTATGATGAGGGAGTGAAGCATAAAGTTGTTTATATCTTTCCCAATATTCTTAAAGTGACTCTCCTACAACTTGCTTAATGTCATAGATTTCTTTTACAATATTATGTGCCTTAGATGCAGGGAAAATTTTTCCAAGAACTTCTTTTTCAACCCATTCTATGTAGTGATGGATTCTGCCAGCAAATAGTACAACTAATCTTTGGCCACATCTTTCAAAGAGAAGGGAAAGGCCCTAAGATTAAGTTGTTCTTGGGTTACCTTATATGGGCGCATTCTAACACATACTAGATGGAATTATTTCATATGTTTATGCGAATCCTTCCCAGGTTGACCTCTAAATGTAGGCACGAGATGCATAAGTCCCAGTTTAAGTTCGAATGGAAAGGTAGTCTCTGGGTACACTATGCACAATCATTGTTGGTTGTAATTCGACTCTATAAGCTCACACAAGGTTTGTTCCCTTGCTTCTCCCATAATATTTGATTGAGTTGGTTCTTCTTCTTCTTGTCTTATCTCTTCAAATTGTTCTTCTTCTCTTCTTATTCTTTTCCTTCGAAATCACCTTTCCTCGTGGTCCATGTCTATAATCAAATCACTAAGTATACTCCGAGAAGAGCAAGTCATGCACAAAAGGAATTTAATCACACTAGCTATTTTTTAGGTTTATTATTTCTCTTATATATATTTTTTTGAAAGGAATTCAAAATTCAAATAAGCCAATTGCATGGTTTCCCAGCAACGGTGCCAATTTGTTTGAACAAGGAATGACGACGTTAGTTTCAAGCTTAGCCCTAAACAAATAAAATTTCTAAACACGTACAACAACTTTCTCAAACAAGTGGAAATAGTGAGTATGAGGTCGATCCATACGGTACCTCTTTGGTTATTAAGAAACAAAGTAAAAGTAAAACAAGGATTGATATGAAATTTTGGCAATGAGATTAATGAGAGAGAGTATGCAAGAAATTATGTAAGAATTTCAATGGAAATATGATCTTGGGGATTTATATAGATTAACCTAATTCTATCATAGAGTTAATTGATTTCATGTAACTATTTTGTTCCATTGAAATCAAGCATGATTAATATGAATGTTCTAAACTAGTAAATATTTTCAAGGAAATAGGAAAATAAGTCCAAACTTTCCATCAAAACCACTAGTTCTTGTAACCTAATTACAGTTATGCTATAGAGCCAGGTAATTTTGCATTCCAAAATCAATTAAATTTGAGTTTTCAATTCATCTTTAAGGGGGTGTTTGGCTCATCAACATGAGTTGAGTTAATTTAGTATAAATATACCAACTCATTGTTTGGCCCATCAGCTTTAAATGTTGAGGGAGTTTAGTTGGTATATTTTATCAAGTCACCCCAACTCACCTAAACTCTCCCTTCTTCCCATATTTTCAGTGGCTCTACCCATCGGCCACTGTCACACTTCGAGAACTAACTTCGAGATTCGACAACCACCTCCGATGACAAATCCAATGACTAACTTCGAGCTTAGACAACCACCTCCAATGACAATTCTGGCGACAAAATCCAGACTCCGACAACCACTCCAATGACAGCTTCGGCGACTAACTTCGAGCTTCAACAACCTTGACGCGACCAATTCTAACAACCAATACTGTCCTTCAAAAACCACCTTTGGTGACCCAACTCCGACGACCACTTTCGCACTACCAACTCCGACTACAAACCCTGACAAAAATCACCTCTGATGATCACCATTCAACAAGCAACTTCGATGACTAACTCGGGGATTTGATAACAACCTTCTACGACAAACTCCGACAACCAACTCTAATATGACCTTCATGCGACTAACTTCGAGCTCCGATAGTCACCTCCGACTACAATCTCCAGCAAAAATCATCTCTGATATTCAACTTTGATGACACTTTCGTCTGACCAACTCTGGGATTCAAAAACCACCTTCGATGACAAACTTCGACAGCCAACTCCAATACACCTTCATGCAACCAACTTCAGGCTCCAACAACCACCTCCGACTATAAACTCCAGCAAAAATCATCTTCGATAATCAACTTCGACAACCACTTATTACTACTATAAGACTGATGACTGCTAAAGTATGTTATAGGGTTGTTGATTATATAAAAAATATTATTTTGTCTACATTAAATGCAATATTTATACATAAAAATTTCTAAAAAAATATTTTTATTTAATTGAACTCACATATCAATTTTGTGTCAAAAATATTTAAAGTATGTATGTAGTTAAAAAGTAAGTATGAATCCTGGAACATTTTCCAATAAAAATTAGTGAAAATAGAGATTTGATTTCTGATGATTCTCCAAATTTAGTAGAAATGAAAGTGAAATTGTTGAAAAAATGTGGTGATATTGCATTGGCTGTTACGATGATGAGGGAGATTTAATTAAAAAAAATTCATGACATAGTAAAAATATAGAGCAACAATAGGAAGAAGAAGAAAAAGAAGAAGATGAGAATGAAATTCATGGAGAAAAATTAGCTAGATTCAAAAGTTTTGATTTCTTTTTGGTTTCTCATTATATTTAAACATATTTCTACAAGAAATATAATGGGTTAATTATTGTTCATTGCTCAAAAAAGAAAGAAAGAAAGAAAGAAAGAAAAAGAAAAGTTGTAATCCATGTTTTAGTGAAACAAATACGGGTAGGATTGTTGAATAAAAAAATTTCGAAACAAAAATAGTAATTATAAAAGCATATTATCGAATAAAAAAAAGTTTTAAAAAACTGCATTAGATACCCGATATATGGATTCTGGACCTCAAACACAGATATATGAACTCAGACCAAATAACTTTGCACCCCAAACACATATATATGAACACCACAGATATATGAACTCCACAAATATATGAAATCCAAACAAATTCTATCTCAAACTTTGTGCCCCAAACAGCACCAAATAGATTTTATTGAGATTAAGAGCCATAACATTCAAGAACAAACAAATTACAAGAGAAAATTGAATGAAAAGTCTCAAGAATTGATTAATCTAGAATAATCCCCAAGAAAGAAAACTTAACAACTCATGAAGTGGCAAAATCTTTAAGAATTCCATTGAATCTTGCAAGAAAATTATACAAGAATGAAGAAATTACAGAAATTTCTCTTCAAAATTGTGAAAATTATTCTCTCTTTTGTAAAAAAAGATGGTTTCTCCATACATGAATTTTTGGAAATTTGGTTTTTAATGGTTGCAAGTTGCGACATTGCTACGCAGGAGTTATGCTGGTTCGACACTCACTTGCGAAAAGGCACGCAAGTGGATTTTTATTTTTCCTTCAATGTCTATAGCATTGCAACACTACCTTATATATCAGCATTCTACCTTTCAGCATCAGACAAGCGTTGGGCGTAGGCTTAATGTGAGCGTTGCGACGCCACAATTTTGAGTTGAGGCGTGCAAATTTGTTTCAACTGAGGGGAATAAGTGTAATTTTCCATGGTTTCTTCTTCTTAATTGATTCTTTGTTCATTTCAACTCATTTTAGCTTCAAATTTATTCTAAGGACTCAAAAAGTATCGGGATTGGATTTTATCTATAAAATTGACATATGAAACAAATTAATAGTATAAAATTGAGGAAGTTATGTATTAAAATGTAATTCTTTTTTAGACCTATCACTATAGTTTTATAAAAGTGTTATAAAATGAATTAGACATTTAAAATCTATAACAAAGATAAGTTGCATGCTCACCTAGGCTTAACAAATAACAACTTGTTTTAATAGTTAAAATAAGTCATTGCCTTGTAACACCTTGATTACAAACTCAACCAGTCTATAATCATGTCTAAGGCTGGAGGTACTTAAGTTGACGGTTTACGGAACACCTGCTACCTGGGGATTATAGTCGAATTATTAACGTACTTAACCCGGTTTTATGAGCATGCATGAGTGGTTTTCAGGTAATAAAATGTTTTCATCACTTAGACACTGTAGGTTAAATCCAAATATAATCGTTATACTTGGAGAATCACATAGGCTTAGGATGTTTTAGTCGGTATATACCTAAGTAAATGAATATACCCAATCAATTAGAACACTTTAGTGGGAGAATAACATTATATATGATATATTATGTATAGATCTCACGTCCCTAAGAGTTCACACCACGAGATCCATGCTCAGCTTTGTGCGCTTTTATCATGACTGTTCCATTCGAAAAGTGTTTGCATGGGTCAATAACAAGGTGAATAGGGGAAGTTGTTTATAGTAAGTGGGTGAAGAAAATGTGTCAATATATCCTACGGTCTCTTCCATTAGTTTGAATCGTAAGATTCTTATGTTTTGTCTGCTGTTGTTTTTAGGCGGCATTAACTAGTCAATTTTTTCTCAGTGAAAATCCCTTCAGAGGGTTGTAACATAAGATTCAGAACAACTCAACCTTTAGAAATGAATAGGGTTTCTTAGTTCCGTCTTCAGCATTGCCTTTCAATTCAGGGGCTTGTTGATGCCATATAAAAATATGAAAATTGAGGGTCATATTACAAGAACTACTAAGCATTAGTAAGTTCTTGACTGAAAACAGTAACTAAATAACTAAAGGAATAAAGAGTTATTCTGGAATTAGTTTTTTGGTCAAGAATGTCTTACTTCAGTGAAGAAATATTTGACTGCCCCTCGGTAGCATTTATTCTGACTCACTAAAGTATCGTTGTAAATAAATAATGAAATTTGGATACATTATTACTTTTGCTAAAATAAATTTGGATTTAGTGTTGGGGTTGATGCTCTAAATCTTGTAGGGTCTTGTAGTTTGTAATTGTATTGTACAAACATTTTATTTATTTAAATGAGATGTTTTATTTGACATTTAGTAGCATTAAACCCACGAACAAATAAACTAATATCTAAGGTTATCATTTGTAGCTTAAACATTTATGTAGAGACATGCTAGTGGATCATGTTTAAGTGATAACCTAAATAGTCTGTAGTAGATGGATAAGACTGGATACCTTATCCTGGTGACACTACGAAAATGACTCGCTTTGTAGATGTTAGAATTGTTGTAAAGTGCTACAAATGATATGATCTTGATCATTCATGTGGAGACATGTGAGCGAGGGTATTCTATACAAGGCGTTTGTATTAGACCTGACCATGAAATGACTAGTCTCATTATATGATGTCGTTCATAATTGAGAGTTACATTTCACCAGGATGACCATAGGTGGCATGACTTGAATCCTGTGTGAGTTGTGAATTCCTTCCTATGAAGATGGTCCTTTGATTTGTATGTGTGAGAGTGGCCAAATTGTCGACTCAATAAACCTTCCATTTTGGGGATTCGTATGATTGGGGCGCTGGGAACACAGCTATACAAGATGGAATTCACTCATTCATCAATGTCGGGGTAAGTAGATAAATTGTTTCCTTAAAGGTTGATTCCAGGGCTTGAACAATGTTTGCCACATCCTTTCCGTGCTCAAAAGGGATCTAGTCATAGTTAGACTATGACTTATTGTTCATTAGCGGGATCAGTGGTACTTAAGGAGTTAGATGTAACTATAGAGGCAAAACAGTAATTTTTTGGTCTAGCTATATTTACGAGGAATTTGTGAAGGATCATCGCACTATTGACTGGTTATATCTAATTGACACAGAAATATATCTGTAGTGCAAAGTGTGCAGTTGTCAGCCTTTAGTGGAGTGGATGTTGAATAATTTCATTAAAGAAGTTCAATTAGTTATTCAAGTACCATTGGAGTTTCAAGCTACAGGTCCATGAGTTCTCTCTGTCGCTCAACAGGGATTTAATGATAATCAATATTGGATTAATTTTAATTGTTCAAATTAATTGAGGGAATTAATTAAATGTGATATAATTAATTTTACTTAATTATATATATGATATAATTGCAATAATGTATTTGATACATTATAATATAGAGTTATTTTAGAGGAAATAAATATTTGAATATAATTGAAATATTAATTATGTGAATTGGATTCATATAATTAAATTTAGTATAAATGAGATTTATATTAAATATCATGCATTAATGAGAGAATGAAAACTATAGGTTATATTGTATTTGATACAATATTAAACTATAAGTTATGTGTTATATTTGATAATTTAGTTTAATATACAACATATGATAAAGTGGCTATCATACAAATATATGTTAAATAATTTATTAAAATAATTTAGTTTAATTTATTTTTTCGAAAATATTTTTAAGAGGGAGTTATAACTCCCTCTCCCTTTTTCTCTCTACTTCGTGCATGTGTGGGTGAGAGTGCAGAGCGGTTGGTTTTTGAGTTTCTTCTTCTTCTTTAAGTTTTACATAAAACAGAGGGAGTGTTTTTTCTCTGAAAAAGAACTCTGCAAGATTTTCACCTAAACTCCTTTCCCTTTCAAATTTCATCTCCCTCTCTCCCAAAATTTCAAAAGCCCACACAACTCCTTTGATTCTCATCTTAAAGAATACAGAGGCAATTTTTGTGGTGGTGGCCATTAGGGTTTCGAGTTATATGGCCATTTTGGAGAAAAGGAAATACGAGAAAAAGTGAGTTATTTAAAGGTAAAGGTTTCTTGAAACCCTAATATATTCTATTTAATTTTCTTTTATGGCATGTCGTAAATTGTTGATTGTATGCAAATTATCTTCTATAAAATTTTGTGTGAACCCCAAATCCCAATTTTACACTTAAGTGTGTTTTCTTATTTAAATTGTCTTAATTTTCCACTTAATTGTGTGTCTCTATTTAAATTTGTATAAATAAGTTGAGTAGGTTGATGAGAAAGTTAGTGTGAAATGGTGAAGAAGGAATGGGGATTTGAAAAGAAAAATATGGACATTGAGTTTGGGAAATTTGAGAAAAATTGGCTAAGTATGGAAAATTTATGTGAAATGCGTGTTGTGCACAAAGCATTGGAAGGCAAGTGACTAATGGCACAATCGTGTAGAAATTGCACGAAGACGAACAATGTTCGCAGTAGCTAAGAGCGAGATCATTGAGAGCAAGATCATTGAGACCGAGACCAGCGAGATCATTGGAAGTGAGATTGGAGAGAGCGAGAAAGTGAAAGAGAACGAGATTGGAGAGAAAGTTAGAGAGAAAATGGGAGAGAACGAGATTGGAGAGAAAGTTGGAGAGAAAATAGGAGAGAGCGAGATTGGAGAGAGCAAGACCAACGAAAAGTGGGAGAGAGAGAGCAGAGAGAGCGAGATTTTGAGCTAGAAAGTTGGAGAGAGCGAGAGTGGAGAGAGCGAGATTTTGAGCGAGAAAGTGGGAGAGAGCAAAAGTGGAGAGAGCTAGACCAGTGAGAAAGTGGGAGAGAACGAGAGCAGCCCGTGCGTCAGCCACGCCTTGTCTGGTGTTGCATTCGAACGTCATGCCCACGCCTTGCCTATGCATTGAACGGTCGAGCAAGCTTTTGGGCAATGTATTTGGACGCGTTAGGGTGTATTATGCATTTAAAAACCCTAATTTGAATACAAACAAAGCTTGAAGATGTAAGGGCAACCGTTAATTAAAATCTAGGTGTCCGATTAAGAGAAATTCTTAAACCCTAAGAAATTGTGTTGGATGTGTTTGGGAAGAACACATTGAACCAAGGTGAAGTCAGCTTACGTTGATAAAGGGAGGATTAAACATTTGGCCATGCAGCCAAGTAGGTGCTGTCAATCCCACGAGCAATTTGAACACCTATAAATAGGGAGTTGGGATTTCATTTTCAAATCACACAAAAATCATAAATTTCGTAGAGAAAGTAGAGGGCAGTGAGGGTTCAGAGGAATGTGTCAACTTTGGACGAGAAGATCTTCCAATCTACTCGTGCATTTGGAGTGATTCCAAAGCCACCTGAAAGCTATAGAAGTCTAGTTTTCAGAGAAGGGCTGCCAGAGGAAACGGCTCAAAGGAACTGGGTGGAGGTTGAGAAGAAAATAGAAGGGTCAGACTGTTAGATTAGTCTGAGCCAGTCTTGAAGATTTTGAGATTCCGGCCAAACCACTAGGAATTCTGAGCTGAAAGTTTAGGGTAAGATTCCTAAGACATTTTAGAATAATTTTTTAGAAGGAATTATTTCCAAATAAGGTTCGTAACTATGAGTAATCTAAGTTGTAATTTGAATCTGGATTCTAGGGATGAAAAAGGGATCCGAGGAGCTACTAGAGTGAAAAGTTCCTAAGAGTTCTAGGTGAGTGGCTAAATTTTTTTTGAACTAAAACGTTTTTAAACTATTTTGATTAGTTTTACAAAAAGCATATTTGCGAAAATAATTCTCATGCCTACTCGTTTTATAAAGTGGTTTCCAAGCAAGATCTGAATTGTGCTGTGAACACATGCCTATTGTTGAAAAACTATTTACATAAGTTGATTTTATACAGCATGCGTTACCATATTTAAAGCCATGTTGTATATGTGTTATACTGTACATGCTTTAAAGAGAAAATTTGTTTATAAATAATTTTGGTAAAATGTGATGCCGAAGTACAAGAAGAAGGCATCCACCCAACTAGATACTGAAGTAAAGGAGAAGGTATCTATTGGTACTGAAGTACGTTTGAGAAGGTACCAAGCCAATGGGATACTGAAGTACGTTGGAGAAGGTATCCTAGTAGCTCGATACTGAAGTAGAAGGAGAAGCTATCTGAGCAGTAATACCTAATGTGGCCACAAGTGAATAAAGTCAAAGATTGAGCAAAAGGGTTCTCTCTAGATTAGTAGTTGGTGTGGGGATTATTTTACCAGTTATAAAGCACTTTGATTTGAGAAATGCTTTTATTATTTTATATTTAAAACAGATTTACATGTTTTACGCTTGGAAAACGTTTATGCTGCAGTACAAGTACTGTAAAAGTTTATGTTTCAGTTAAAAACTCATTATGAAATCATGCATGAGAATTTACTATGTTTTCTCGGTCACTCACTGGGCGTAAGCTCATCCCGTTTTCAAATGTTTTTGTTCCTCCCCCTCCCCCTCCCCCCAACAGGTAGCGGTCAAATCCTCTAAAGATAGCTCAGTATCTGCTCTGCCACTAAAGGACCAAAAGACTTGTAACTGTTTGCTAGGTGGTTATAGTTAATATTGTACACATGTTGCTATTGTTCATATAGGGACTAGGGTTTGTGGGTTTTGGGACTTGTAAATCTAGTATTGTAACGACTCTAAACATATTATGTTTCTAAGTTAATAAATTGTGGGCCTAAGTTAATAATGGTATATGAATTATAATTGGTATCAGAGTTATTTCGCAAGAGTTATTAGGCAGTAAGTGTCAGCCCAAGGGTTGGTAACTGCTGCAGTCATGCCTTTTTCTAGGCTAAGAAGATGGTCTGGGGTGGGGTGTGACACTTTGGTATTTTATGAAAACAAAATTGGGACAATTCCATGTTTCCGCTCAGACCTTTACAGGTTCCTTCAATTTGTATCAGAGTGTGGTTTTTATCCCAATTTTTTTTGTTTTTCCAGAATTTATTTACAGAATTGGTGGGATTTTTCATTCAGTAAAAATTCAATTCATTTGATGAATGTTTTTTGTTGAATATTTATAATTATTGGATGTTTTCTAGATCTGCCATTCAGATTTAATGCATTAAATTTACAAATTGGTTTGTAAGGGCTCGTGTTTTGGCCATAACTTTTGCAATCGAGTCTATAATTTACTGTTTTTGAGTTATTCGTGATTGTTCCGGTGAAAATTTAGAGAAAACGAGGTAAAAATAGAAGAAATTCAAAAGAGATCGCAATTATACAATGCCTACTGTACAGTAGCATTGCAACACTATGCGCTAGCGTTACAATGCTACGAATAGGCGGTGGACAAAAATTTTCGTAGCGTTGCAACGCTCCGAGATGGATTTTTTTTTTGGTTCATGCCTGATTTGGTTTATAGCTCAGTTTCTTTGTGTCCGGTTCGAACAGTTCGTGGCCAGTTCAGATGCTAGACAGTCCAATTCGTGCGGTTCAAGACCTGATTCAGTTGTTTCGAATTGATTTGCTTATTAATTTGTAATAGGTTGTTTTAATTAATTAAAATTAACATAAGTGTTATATTAATTTAATTAATTGTTTAGGTGTCCAATCCTAGTCTAACAATTTTTTTTTTTTTTTTTTTTTTTTGCATTTAATGTATGATTCTTTTCTATTATTATATGTCATAATGTATGCCATATAGTAAAAATCTCGTCATAGGTTATGCATAATTAATGCATCATTTATATTATAAATGTTATAATATATAGTTGCATGATTTTATTTTTATAGCATGCTCATGCATCATATAATATAAATGTTATAGTATATGCATGCATGCATTAATAACATACCCATGCATCATTTATATTATAATAGTTATAATATATAGTATGTATGCATGCATGGTTGTATGTTATAAATTATTTCATTACTTTAATATATAAGTGTTATGCATGTTTAATAATGAAATGGAATTGCATGAAGCATGACACTACGATAATTTATAATTGTTATATTTTTATAAAGTATATCATTCGATGCAATAAATGGTTTTAATTTATTTTATGAAAGTTATAATTAAGTGAAACTAGAAGTGAAAATCAATAATTTAGAATTGCATGTAAACTTAGGTTAAAATCATTTTTTAAAATAATTTTAAAATATGATTCACATAGACCTAAGATCACATTTCTAATAAGATTAGAAATTAAGTTTAATCTTTTAATCAATTTAATAGGATTAAATTGGTACTTAATTAAAAAATTAAATTTTTAGCAAATGATATAAGGGACCTTTTGTCTTAGGATAGTTCTATCTAGGTTGAGGTATTTAAGTTGACGAAAACATAATACCCCTACCTGGGAACTTACCTGGAAAAGTAAATTAGATAGATTTTCTACTAGCATGCAATGGTTGATTGAGGTTTATTAAAGTGTTTAATAAACATTAATCAAAGTTGTTCAATCATTCAAAGTAAGTGTTACTTTTGGGTAAATTTAAACAATCACTTAGTTAAAATCAGTAGTCGGATTTTCCTAAGTTAAATAACCTTAGGTAAAACACACAGTGGAAGGGAAATGGGTTTATGATACTTCATTTTATCTTTTCATGTTTCTCCCTAAAAGTTCACCCTGCGAGATCTATACTCGGCCTCTAGGCACCTTTGCTCATGTTCCTCTGCGGATGGTGTTTGTATAGGTCAATATCAAGATGAATGGAGAGAATGTTTATAGTAAGTGGGAGCGGGACGTGTGTCAACACATCCCACGGTCTCTCTCATTTGTTTGTAGTAAGGTTTCATGCTCGACCTCAAGGCACCTTTGCTTTTGTCCCTCAATGAATGACATTTGCATGATTCTTTACTTCAAACTCCATAAATGGATAGGGCTGCTTTAGTTTTTTCTCCAATCGGTTTTTCCCTACGGTTGACTTATTGGAGTAGAACTCTAGAATCTATAATGGGGGATTATACTTACCAGAAAGTGTTAAGCGAGTTTAACAATTTCTGGACCGAACAATGGTGACTGATAGTTACAGTAACAAGGAGTTGTTATGTCTATTAGTTGAGATAGTCTCATTTCAGTGAAGGGGCAACTGATCACCCTATGGTGGCTTTTATCCTATCTCATTGAAACATCATTGCAAAATAGATGTCACATAAGGTACATTAGATTATTTTGATAAATTTGATTGGTTTTTGCAAATGGGTTAATCTATAGTGTACTAATATAAATAAATTGTTTGGTTTCAACAAATTACATTATGACTTCCATGACACTGAACTTACAAGCTGTCAATAAACTTACAAGCAAAAAATATACTACAAAAACACAATGAACATAATTTTAATCATCAATGACTATAGATTTGTCCTTATGTAGGATTGTTCTCATGTAACAGCTCAAAATGCAACTCGAAACATTCGAGATGCATATGAGCGTTGGGTACGGGCAAATAAGAAAGCCTGAGCGTATATCATGGCAAGCTTTTCTGAAGTCTTGGCCAAGAAGCATGAACCATGATCATTGCCTATGAGATCATGGACTCCCTGTGGGGGATGTTCGATGCCCATATCCAAGAGGGGGCATCTGTTGAGAACACGTTCTCAACATGATGGTCCACTTCAACATAGCGGAGATGAATGGGTCTGTCATTAATGAGGCCAGTCAGGTTAGTTTCATCTTAGAATATTTGCCTGAAAGTTTCCTACAATTCCATAGCAATGTTTTTATGAACATGATTGACTACAACCTAACCACTTTGCTCAATGAGCTACAGACTTTCTAGTCATTGATGAAAAGTAAGGAATAAAAGGGAGAGACAAATATTGCCTCGTCCTCTAAGAAGTTCAATAGAGGATCGTCCTCTAAAACTAAGTCCGTGCCTTCTTCTTTTGGCACCAAAACGTAGAAGATGAAGAAAAGTGGAAAGAGAAAAGCCAATCAACCAATTGTTGCCTAGAAGGGCAAGAAGGCTAAGGCTACAAAGGGAATTGTTTAAAACTACAGTAACTAAAAATAAAAGACTTTAAATTTCTCCTAAAGAAAATGCCCATCTTTGGCACTTAAGGTTAGGACACATCAATCTCAATAGGATTGAGAGATTGGTTAAGAATGGACTTTTAAGCGAGTTAGATGAAAATTCTACCTGTGTTTGAGTTGTGCCTTGAAGGCAAAATAACTAAAAGATCTTTTACTGGAAAAGGTCATAGGGCCAAAGAATCCTTAGAGCTTGTACATTCAGACCTCCGTGGTCTGATGAATGTTAGAGCAAAAGGAGAGTTTGAATATTTCATCACTTTTACTGATGATTATTCAAGATATGGGTATGTTTATTTAATGCAACAGAAGCTGAAGCTTTTGAAAAGTTCAAAGAGTTTAAGGCTGAAGTTGAAAATGCATTAAATAAAATAATTAAGATATTTCGATTTGATCGAGGTGAAGAATTTTTGGATCTTACATTCTAGAACTATTTGATAGAACATGGAGTTGTATCCCAAATCTCACCACCTGGTACACCTTAATAGAATGATGTATCAGAAAGGAGAAATCGAACCTAGTTGGACATGGTACGGTCTATAATGAGTTATGCTTCTCTATCGGACTTGTTTTGGGGTTGTGCAGTACAGACTGCAACTTATATTTTGAACTATGTTCCATCCAATAGTGTTACGAAAACACCTTCGAAATTATAGAACAGTCGAAAAGCTAGTTTACGCCATTTTAGGATTTGGGGGTGCACAACACATATGCTTGAGGCAAATCCTAATAAATTGGAACCTCATTCAAAATTATTCCTATTTATAGGTTACCCTAAAGGAACGAGATTGGTTACTTTTATGATCCTAAAGAAAATAAAGTGCATGTATTGGAAAACGTTACTTTTTTAGAAGAGGACCACATAAGGGAACATAAATCCCATAGTAAGATTGTATTGACTGAACTTTCTAAGGAAAGTACTGAACCAAGAGTTGTTAAAAAACCCAATACCTCAACAAGAGTTGTTAAAGCTAGTTCATCTAGTAAGTCAAATCCACCTCAAGTGTTGAGGGAACCTCGACATAGTGGGAGGGTTGCGAACCCATTTATCCATTATAGGGTTTAACAGAAACCCTAGCTATGGTAGCTGACAGATATGTTAGGATCCATTGTCTTACAAGAAAATAATGGAGGATTTTGACAAAGATGAGTTGATCAAAGCTATGGATTTCGAAATGGAGTCTAGGTACTTTAATTCTATTTGGGATCTTCTAGATCAACCTGATGGTGTTAAACCTATATATTATAAATGAATCTACAACAGAAAACATGGTGTTGATGGAAAGGTGAAAACCTTCAAGGCTAGACTTGTGGCAAAGGGTTATACCCAAGTTAAGAGAGTCAACCATGAAGAGACTTTCTCACCTGTTGTCATGTTGAAATCTATCCGGATCCTTCTATCCATTGCCTCAGATTATGACTATGAGATCTAGAAAATGGACGTCAAGACTGCATTTTTGAATGGTAATCTTGAGAAGATCATTTATATGGAGCAACCTGAGGGATTCATAACCCAAGGTCAAGAGAAAAAGGTTTGCTGTTATACCCCGAATTATTGTTCTTAATGTAATTTCAATATCTTCTAAAATTTGAGGATATTTTTGGAATTTTAGAAATTTAAGAGTAATTATTGTGTTTTAATTGCTAAGAAAGGGGGTTTCAATTTAATTGTTTAATCAGAAGGAGATTGTGGAATATGGACTTTTATGTCACCCAAATTTAATTTGAAATTAATGCCAAAAATTAATTTCATTTTTGGAAGGAGATTAGTGAAATTCTTTTTGAATTGAAAATTTTAAGGAAAAAGGGATTAAAAGTTGGGAGGAAGAAAATAAAAATAAAAAAAAGGTAAAAACATAATAGAATAAAATAAAATAATTTATTATTATTTTTTCTTTTATTTTCATCTTCTTTCTGCTTTTTTCCCCCGTCCCCCCCTTTTCTTATTGCAGCCGCCAAGACCCCCTCTCCTCACCAGCTTCCATCTCTCTCATGCCTCTTCGTCGCCGCCTTCCAGCCGTTGCCCTAGTCGTCGATGCACTGCTGTGAGCCGATCGTTCGAGCTGCCCGCGAACCTCCGTCATTCATCCCAGTCGTGTACCGACGTCCTCTGCGTGCAGATCCGCTCGCCAATCGTGCCAAAAATCCCGATCTCCATCTCTCTCCCGCGTCTCTCCTCACTCTCCCTTACCATCGACGTCAGCCATCCCCCGCGCGCGAACCAGACCCAATCGTCGGCTTTCTCAGTCGACCTTCGCCCACCTATCGCCTCACCATGTCGTGTCGGCCCCTGTCCCCACCGCCACAGGTCCAGCCACGTGTCGCCCTACTCGTTCCGCTGTCGCCTTTCGCCATTCTTTCATCTTTTCGTCGTGCCTCTACTGTTGGGTTGAGTGTTTTGGTAAGATTTTCACATTTGGGGTGAATTTTGTGGATTAAACTGTTGTCCTTTTGACTTTTGGTTTCGGTTTGATTGATACCCATCGCGTTTGGAGCTAGATTGAAGTTTTGAGAAATTTCTGAGGCACTGTCCAGTTTCGTGGAAGGGTAATTTTGGCGACCCTTTGGGTAAGTTTTTTGGGTATTGTGGATTTGAGAATAAGGATTTAGATTTAATTGTTTGGGCTGGAATTGAATGGTTGTATTCTTATGTTAAGACCGTTACCTTGAGTTGCTGTATTATTTTGGTTGCTTGATTAGCTGTGAATCTTAACATCGAGGTAAGTAATCTTACCATTGGAACTGGATGATGGTTTGATGTTTATGTATGCCATGCTGATATGAAAATTTAAAAGACTAGATGCGCATAGAGATATTCAAATGCTAACATGATATGAGTATATTGTTATTCTATGAGATTTTATTTGATCTGAGGATGATGAGATGTATATGTATGTTATGGGACTATGATGACGAGATGTATATGTATGTTATAGAACTATGATGATGAACTGTATTTGTATGTTATAGAACCATGATATGATACTTATGATGTTGTAATCGTGATAGTATCCTCACTGTTAGTTAGATGCCTACTAGAGGTTGTATGTCCTTTGGGATTCATTAGAGGTGGTGCTTTCCATTGTGATTCACCAGAGGTTATGTGTCCTTCTTGATTCGCTAGAGGTGATTTCCTTCGGGATCCACAAGAGGTTGTGTTTCCTTCGGGATTCACTAGAGGTGGTGGTTTCCTTCAAGATCCACTAGAGGTGGTGTTTCCTTTGGGATTCACCAAAGGTTGTGGATCTTACGCGACTTACTAGAAGTAGTGGGCATACTTAACTACAAGAGGATGAAGTTTGGTTATTCATGTATGTACGTGTCTCATGAGAACTAGGGGAGTGCTTACGTCCCACTAGAGGTAGGCATCTAGAGAACATAGATGCCTAGCCTGACCCTAATAGTAGGGTCACTTACTGAGTATTTTATACTCACCCATTTTTAGGAAAGGGCAGGGATGTGCCAGTCAATGACAAAAGGAATTCATGAACGAGCCACTGGGACAAGTTTTATGCTTCTGCTCATGATATTTAGATTTCTTTTCATCTTTTTCAACTTTCAGTTTTGATGTTTGAAAGTTACTATTAAGATTTGTTTCAGACCTATTTATTATCATTTATGATTTATAGATACCCTATCTTTTTTTTTGTTGTTGTAATATTTGAATTTAATGGAGGTCTTTTAAATTTATCTTATTTATTTAGCATTTATTTCACTATAAAAGAGTGTTGTTTTAAGTTCCATGCATGAATGTGTTTTGTAACGGCCTAACTTTATTCCTTGGGGGTCGGGTCGTTACAGTTGGTATCAGAGCTCACATTTGGGGTTCTGAAGACTGACTTACTACTTAAATCTAGGTAGTCCTTATGGCCCAGTAATTAATTCCTTGTCGTCGTCAGGTATGTCCTACTAATGAAAGTTTCAGTACATACATGAGATTAGTTGATGTAATGTTTTAGTGGCATGTTTTCTTAAGAAAGTCTTAGAAAGAGAGTTGATTTGTAAGTTCTTGACAGGACATCGCACTTAAGCCCAGACCAAGAAAGGCAGTTAGAGGAGGGGTTCGGCACCCCAAGTGCAACATCCACAAGTTTAGATTCATCCTCTTCCAGGGGTGTAGAAAGAGGGAACTAGTGGAAATCAGACAGTCCAGCTTTAAGTCCACCTATGTCTCAAGTCGATGAAAAAGCAATGGAGGCAAAAAATGGGGAAGCCGTTGCATTGTCCCTAATGGAAAGATTGCAGGATTTGATTTGCAATGCAATGAGAGGACAAACTGCCCAGAATCAGGCTCAGAATGAGCAAGTACCACAAGTTCAGTTGCAACAGACCCAGTCGCTGAGTCAAAACATGTAGGGTCTGTCCCATGAAGCTAAGCACTTGAGGGATTTCAGGAAGTTTGTGCCTCGCCCATTTGATGGATCGTTGAGGGATCCCACTAAAGCAGAGATGTGATTGTCATCGATTGAGACGATTTTTCGTTATATGACGTGCCCGAAAGAGCACAAGCTCTAATGTGCAGTTTTTATGTTGACTAGCTGAAGGAACTCATTTTTAAAGAGATCCATGAGCGGAAGTGAATAGTCTAAATTCTATTTAGATTTAAAACATGAATTTACAATAAACATACAGATTATGAATTCTAAGTTAAATTACAGCATGCTTTTTAAACAAGAAATAGGGTTCAAAAGATTATACCTTTGAAGAACGTTTCTTCATGTAAACCCCTCGAACTATCACGAACTCGAATACAACAACAAAACTTGAAGACTTTCTTTAAGAATTTCACGAACCAAAATGAGACACAACCACTTGGATCCTTTGGTGTACTCAGGATGAGAACCCATGAGTTGTGGGCTCTTACTATTTTGGTAAGGAGGGAGTTTGAGTTTACGAGGAGAAAGACGATTACAAAAGAACACTATCGCATATGAATCTTCTCAATTGTGTAGTCTCTCTGTTTTTTCGTGTAGACTTGTTCACACGTCTATTTCGTTTATTTTAAGAAAAGAAAAACCATTTTTCCTTTATTCCAAAATGCCATAAAAACTGCATAACCACCCACTAAGGTGGTTTGAGAGAAAAAGAGATTATTATTCAAAATAATAAATAATATAAATAAATATGATAACCAACTTATCATATTATATTTATAACCTATAGTTTTGATATTGCATCATATACAATGTAAACTATAATTCTTTTTTTCTCTATTTTATGGCATTTAATATAAATCAAATTTATATTAAATTTAACAATTATGATTCTCACTCATAGAAAAAATATTTGAATCACATTCAAATATTTATTCCTCAAATTAAACTATAATATATTAAATACATTATGTCAATTATATCAAATATAATTGAATGAATTTATTTATATCATATATAATTAAATTCTCTCTTATTAATTTGAACAATTAAAATTAATCCAAAAATTGATTTTCAACTAAATCCTTTTGAGCTACCAAGGGGACCTTATAATTAAACTCTTTAAGGAATGGGAAACCTTTCTCTTGTTACATGAATCCAATTTGCATTTCATCCGGGAAAAGCCATCTTTTTCTCAACAATGTCTTTGTCATTTGATCCAATAGTGTTCCGTTAGATAGGAACATATTTGATAAATACTGATAACTCTCGGATGGATTATTAGAACGGAAAAATCCATTAGATAATGAACTATTGGTTCTAAGCCATCTCTGGCGATGAATCAACAATCCGAAGTGCTTTTCTTGCGTATTCTTGATAAACCAGCGTTTATATATAGATGTAGGAAGATCTGTTTGGGAAAGTAAGCAGCCCTTTGACATCTCTTCATCTGCAAAAGAATTCTCGATGTGAAAACACAGAGACAAAAGCTGATCTTTGAATAGGAAAAAGAGTGGATCTGCAGGATCCCAAATGAATTGGCTTATTCGAAAAAAGCCTTGTTCTTTGGAAATCTATCTCGTGTCTGGTACTGCATGTTCCACTTTGCAAGAACTCCGAATCATCTCTTGAAGCCATCCTCTTCATCATAAATGATCCGCTTGCCCCGAAATGACCTAGCCCAATAAGGAAATCCCAATTCATTGGGCCTTTCGATACAATCAAAATAGAAAGCCCCAAGGGCGCCATATTCTAGGAGCCCAAACTATGTGATTGAATAAATCCTCCTCTATCTGTTGCGGGTCGAGGACTCCTTCTCCTTCCCCTTCTTCAAACTCCGATTCGTATTGTTCATAGAGAAATCTCTGATCAACGATAGAACAAGATCCATTTTGTATCATATCTAAGGGATTCCTGGGTTCGGGCCGAAGAAGCAATGTCACTCGATCATTATCAAATCGACTGCAATCTTTTTCTGTCCGTGAGGATCCCAACAGAGCGCCTTCTACTTCTAATAGGCCATGAACTAGATCAGAATCATTCTCAACGAGTCCATAAGAAGTGATCCCATTTTTTTCATCGGGTCCGGGTAGAGACCAAAGGTCTTGAACGACCGATCCGGCAGAACAACTCAAAAGATAAAGAAGTATCGTTAATTTCTCATGCTCGTTCCAAGTTGATCTAGTCGTGAAACTGGTGTTTTCACGACTCTATCACCCAGTCAATTCTGTTCCACTTAATCCCTATTTCATGGCCACATATTTTTCCGGCTAAGGAATGGGAAACCTTTCTCTTGTTACATGAATCCAATTTGCATTTCATCCGGGAAAAGCCATCTTTTTCTCAACAATGTCTTTTTCCGGTTAACTGTCGGGTACTCCACTAAAGACCGACAGCTGCACTCTTTGCACCACAGATATATTTCTGTATCCATTGGATATAACCAATCAACAGTACGATGACTTTTCACAAATTGCTCGTAAGTATAGTTGGACCAAATTACTGTCTTGCCCCTATAATTACATCTAACTTCTTAAGTACCATTGATCCCTCTAATGAATAATAAATCATAGTCATACTATGACCAAACTCCTCTCAGACAAGAAGAGGGTGTGGCGCCACATTGTTCAAGACCCGGAATCAACCTTTATGGGAGCAATTTATCTATTTACCCCTCCTTCGATGAAGGAGTGAATTCCATCTTGTGTAGTTGAGTCAACGATCTGGCCACTCTCACCCATATAAATCAAAGGACCACCCTCGTAGGCAGGAGTTCACAATTCATTCAGGATTAAGATCATGTTACCTATTGTCATCCTACTGAAATGAAAGTCTCTATTATGAACGGTATTATATAATGAGATTAAGCATTTCGTGGTCCGGTCTTATACAAACTCCTTTGTATATAATATCCCCGCTCGCATGTCTAATACATGAATGATTAGGATCAGATCATTTGTAGCACTTTACAACATTTATAACATCTACAAAGCGGGCTATACTCGTGGTGTCACTAGGATAAGATATCCAACCTTATTCATATACTACAGACCATTTAGGTTATCACTTAAACATGATCCACCTATCCACCTGTATGTCTCCACATACATGTTTAAGTCATAACGATGACCTTGGATGTTAGTTTATTGGTTTGTGGTTAATGCAACTACAATATCACATATTTCATAGACAAATTGAATAAAATATCAAATATTATTAGTCACATACAAGTTTGTTAATACAAGGTTTACAAACTATAGGACTCTACGAGATTTAGGGTATCAAGCCCAACACTAGTAACCCAGATTTTTGGTGGCATTCAACGGAGAAAATGATTGATACTAGTAGAGGACTTGCAACCTAGGAGCAGTTTTAAGAGCGTTTTTATGAGAAATATTTATCAGCCAACGCATCATACAACAAGCAGGTAGAGTTCTTGAATTTGAAACAAGAGGTTATGTCAGTGGAGGAATATGAGCAGGAATTTGATAAGTTTTCCCACTTTGCCCCTGAGCTGGTAGCCACCTAGGCAGCAAGGACATAGAGGTTCGTCCAGGGTCTGAGAAGCAGATTGTGAGGCATGGTGCATGTCTTGGACCTCAAGATGTATGCTGCGACACTACGGGCCGCTGTGAGGATTGATGTTGACTTCCAAGAGAGAGAAGAGTACAGGAAGTCGCTCGGAATTGGGACCTCTACAAGTAAAAAAAGGAAGGCTGAGCCAAGGGCTCCTAGGCCTCAACAAAGGAACCAGAATCCAGTTAATGCTTCATGTCATTGGGATAGCAGGGCTCTTAAGTTGTAATTATCAAGGAAGATAAGTCGATTTGAACAACTTGGGGCACCATGTCAGGCATAGTTGTGATAGGTACGCTTCCCATCTTGGGGCACCATGCTTTAGTTTTGTTTGACTCCAGTTCATCGCACTCTTTCATATCCTCAACATTTGTAAAGTATGCCATGTTAGGATCAGAACCCTTACAGTATGCTCTGTCAATTTCCACTCCATCAAGAGAAAACATGGTAACTACTAAAAAGATAAAGGCATGTTAAGTATAAATAGAAAATCATGCATTAGATGTGACCTTAATAATTCTAGATATGTATGATTTTGCTAATCATGCCAACATAGATTACTCCCGTAAGGAGGTTATTTTTAACCCTCCTACAGAAGCCAGTTTTAAGTTTAAGAGGGCCAGAACTATGGTCCTACCCAAAGTGATTTCAGCACTAAAGGCCAATAGACTGTTTGACCAAGGTGCCTGGGGTATCATGGCTAGTTTGGTTAACACTAGAGAGGCTGAAGTCACCTTGACTTTAGAACCAGTAGTAAGATACTTTCCAGATGTATTTCCAAAGGATTTCCTTAGATTGCTGATAACGGGCAGAAATACACGTTATCATAATGCTAAGTTCTTAAACAATGTTGGATTGCATTGATGAAATATGTTAACTTTCGTCCATTAAGCATCGATTTCATAATATTGCGTTCGCATGCGTTCAGCGCATTAGAACAGTTGATCATTGTATTTTTGTGCAGAATATGCGTTAACCCAATGCAAGAATTGCGATCATAGGAAATCATTGGTCGAGCGCAACTTCACCGCAAGGCTTTGGTTGATCATGCTCGCAAACATTCGCCCAACAAGGATCGCCGCAACTTGGTCAGCGTAACATGGTGGGCGCATTTGAGTAAAAGGCTACTTAAGCGCGATGAGACAGAAAGCTGATGACAGTCGAATTCAAATTAAGTTGACAGCCGATAATGGTCACGAAGTACATTCAGCTTTTTCGGTGACAATTATTCGGTGCATCAGTCAGGAATTAAAGCTGTCCCATCTATACAACCAGGAGAGAGAAGCCGCCTTTCACCATGGGTGCTCTATAAATACCAAGTGCATTCTTCAAAAAAGGGGTTCACCGTTTTTACGTTCTTTTATCCTCAGGTTCACGCCGCTATCCATAGTTTTCCTTTTCATTTTAAGGCGAAGCAAGAGAAGAGTGGTGGCCGCCAGAGATCGCTCAGGGCAATTCGAGAGAGAACCTTGCAGCATAGAAGCAGAGAGCGAGCCGACTCTCGCGAGAGCGAGATTATCTTTAGCGCACGAGTAGAAAAATTAGTGTAAACGCCTGGCAGCAAGAGATTGCTACCAGGCTCTTTATTCTACTTGCATTGTTATTTTGTACTTCATCTTCATATTTATACAATGGAAGTTCTATTTCTACATCTGTTCACTCTCTTAATATGTATGAGTAGCTAAACTATCGAATGTGTTGAAGAAGAAATAAGCCTAACATGACTTAGGAAGTTTATTGCTTGCGATGTCTTGTTTATGCTTCGCAAAATTACCTTTTGGAGTTACTCGAGAGAGAGTCTAAAGAAAGAACCTAATGACTCGAGAGAGCTAGGTTAGTATCTGGACTCGAAAGAGCAAGATTAGACTTGCATAAACAAGAGATAGGGACTTAGAGATAAGCTCTGTTTGTCAACTTGCATCGCATGCATCCTAGAGATAGGAATGATATTATTTGGTCGCCTTATTTGTGTGTGTGCTATCCTGTCATTGCATAAATAAGAATAGAGGCTTATGTGTAGGTCCTATAGACTTATCACATATATCGCATGTGTTCTAGTACTAGAAGCCGTAGCATTCGCATGGAGAGATGTTTTAATATTGTATGCATGTTGCATGATCGCAAAGCATGAACGCATTCTAGGAAGTGTTAGCCGAAAGCCTTCTCAACCTATTCATCGTATATTCATCGCATCTCCCATTTACCAACTCTTTTCAAACTCCGCCGCATTTATTTATTTTATTTTCATCAATGCAAACAACAAACCCAACGATTTATTTCTTGATACGGTTACCGCAAAGAACTTCACAAAAATTACCGATGCAATCTGTTTTCACAAGTCCCTATGTTCGACCCTGGACTTACTAGGAAACTCAGAGGAATTTACACTTGGATTCCGCTGAGGAAACTTGAGTGCACAACGCAATTTCATCAATGCAAAGCATCTATATTTCCACTTCATAAAATCAAGCATCAACTTCCTCCACAGCGGGAGATAGATTTTGCTATTGAATTGGAGCCAAGCACAACTCCCATTTTGAAAGCTCCATACAAAATGACACCAGCAGAATTGAGGGAGCTTAAAATCCAGTTGCAAGATTTATTGGATAAGGGTTTCATATGCCTTAGCGTGTCACCATGGGCTGCACCAGTGCAATTTGTAAAGAAGAAAGATGGATCATTAGGTCTGTGCATTGACTACAGGGAGCTGAATAAGATGACCATCAAGAATAAGTATCCCCTTCCCAGGATTGATGACTTGTTCGACCAGTTGTAGGGAGCTACGGTGTTCTCCAAGATTGATCTTCAATTAAGATACCATCAGTTGAGGATAAAAGACAGTGATATACCCAAGACGTCTTCCATTCGAGATATGGGCATTATGAGTTCATCATGATGTCGTTCAGTCTGACGAATGCCCCATCATTGTTTATGGACCTCATGGATATGGCGTTTAAGGAATTCCTTGACACCTTTGATGAAATATTGGTTTATTCCAAGACCGAGGCAGAATATGAGGAGCATTTGCAAAAATTTTTAGAGACATTGTGAGCAAATAATTTGTATGCCAAATTTTCTTAATGTGAATTTTGGTTAAAGCAATTGTCCTTTCTAGAGCATGTGGTGTCAAAGGAAAGAGTCTTCATGGATCCTGTGAAGATTGAGGCAGTTACAGGTTGGGCTCATCCAACCATAGTCAATAAGAAGTGCAATTTCCTTGGGTTGGTAGGCTACTAAATGCGATTTGTGAAGGTTCTAGCATAGCCACCCCTTTGACTCAGTTGACCCAAAGGGGAGCCTCTTTAGTTTGGAGTGAGGCTTGTAAGAAGAGTTTCCCTGATCTCAAGCAGAAATTGGTTTCAGCTTTAGTTCTTACAGTGTCAGATGGATAAGGTGGTTTCGTTATCTACTGTAACGCTTCCAAGAAAGGATTGGGGTGCGTGCTGATGCAGCAAGGCAGAGTGGTTGCTTATGCTTCTCGTCAGCTAAAGAATCATGAATAGAATTATCCTACCCATGACTTGGAGTTGGCAGCAGTGGTTCTCGCTTTGAAGATTTAGAGGCATTATTTATATGAGGAGAAGATGCACATTTTCATCGACCACAAAAGTTTAAAGTACTTCTTCATACAGAAGAAGTTTAACATGATGCAACGAAGGTGATTAGAGCTGGTGAAGGATTATGACTGCAAAATTTTGTATCACCCAGAGAAGGCGAATGTAGTGGCAGATACCCTAAGCAGAAAGGTAGCCTATTCAACAATCTTCATTACCAGACAGACTCATTTACAGAAGGAGCTAAAGCTGGCTGAGATTGCAATAACAGTAGGAAAGGTCACGACACAGTTAGCGCAGTTGTTGGTACAATCGAGTCTAAGGCAGAGAATTATTAATGCATAACGGTATGACCTTTATCTTGAGGAGAAAGTTCATAAGGTGGAGTCAAGCTAGGATGATGAATTCTCTATATTGAGGTGGTTTTCTCCATCAAGGACGTTTGTGCGTGCCAGCGGAGAGTGACCTAAAAAATGAGCTATTGTCAGAGGCTCACAGTTTCCTGTTTTCAATTCATCCTAGCAGCACCAAGATGTACCGGACTTGAAGCGTTACTATTGGTGAAATGACATGAAAAGAGAGATAGCTGAGTTTGTCAGTAAGTTCCTGGTCTGCCAGCAGATGAAAGCCCCAAGACAAAAGCCAGCAGGCTTGTTACAACCATTGAGTGTGCCAGAATGGAAGTGGGAGCACGTGTCTATGGACTTCATTGTGGGGTTGCCCCGAACAGCAAAATGTTTCACCATGATCTGGGTTATAGTAGAAAGACTCACTAAGTTAGCACACTTCATATTAGGGAAGCCTACCTTCTCAATAAAGAAGTGGGCACAGATATATATGAAAGAGGTAATGAGATTGCACGGTGTTTGTGTCCATTGTGTTAGATAGAGACCCCCGTTTCACATCCAACTTCTGGAAGAGTCTGTAAACAACATCGGGAACTCGGTTGGATTTCAGTATAGCTTTTTACCTTCAGATTGATAGGTAGACAGAACGTTTAAATTAGATATTGGAAGATATGTTGCATGCCTGTAACGTAGAGTTTTCAGGAAGCTAGGATGCTCATCTACATTTGATGGAATTTACTTATAATAACAGCTACCAGTCTACTATTGGGACGTCGTCATTCGAGGCCCTTTATGGAAAGAGCTGCATGTCTTCAGTGTGTTGGGAGGAGGTAGGAGAGAGGAAGTTACTAGGACCTGAACTGGTGCAAACCACGAATGAGGCAATACAAAAGATCAGGCCTCGTATGCAAACAACTCAGAGTAGAAAGAAAAGCTATCCTGATGTGCGACGTAAGGACCTAGAATTTGAAACTAGTGATAAGGGGTTCTTGAAGGTGGCACCTATGAAGGGTATTCTGAGGTTTAGAAGGAAAGGAAAATTGAGTCCGAGATTTATTGGACCTTGGAGCAAATTGGCCCCATAGCTTACCGATTGGCATTGTCACTGTCACTATCTTCAGTTCATAATGTCTTCCATGTCTCAATGCTGAGAAAGTATGTGACAAATCCATCATATGTAGTTGACTTTGAGCCATTGTAGTTGAATGACAATTTAAGCTACTAGGAGAATCCTGTGAAAATTCTCGACAGAGAAGTAAAAACATCGCGTAGCAGAGAGATAACATTTATGAAGGAGGCTACTTGGGAGCGTGAGAATATGATGAGGGCTCAGTACCCAGAACTTTTTCAGGAATGAACTTTTGAGGACGAATGTAACACCCCAAATTTTTGGTCTTATTGTAATTTTAGTATCTTCTAATATTTGAGGAAATTTTTGGCATTTTTGAAATTTAAATGTAATTATTGTGTTTTAATTACTAAGAAAAGGGGTTTCAATTGAATCGTTTAATTAGGAAGAGATTGTGGAATATGGACTTTTATGTCGCCCAAATTTAATTTGAAATTAATGCCAAAAATTAATTTCATTTTTGGAAGAGGGTTAGTGAAATTCTTTTTTAATTGAAAATTTTAACAGAAAAGGGATTAAAAGTTAGGAGGAAGAAAATAAAAATAAAATAAGGCAAAAACATAATAGAATAAAATAAAATAAGATATTTTACTTTATTTTATTATATTTTATTCTTTTATTATTATTTTTCCTTTCCTTTTCCTTTTCTTTCTTTTTCTTTCTCTCTCCTCCCCCTTTTTTCTTATTGCAGCCGCTGAGACCCCCCCTCCTCCGGTCTTCATCTATCCCACGCCTCTCCGCCACTGCCTTCCAGGCATTTCCCTAGCCGTCGATGCACCACCGTAAGCCGATCGTTACTGTCCATGCTGTCCACCAACCTCCCTCGCTTGTCCAGTCGTGCGTCGACGTCTTCCGCGTGCCGATCCATTCATCAGTTGCACCGAAAACCCCGGTCTCCATCTCTCTCCCGCATCTCTCCTCACTCTCCCTCTCCGTCGATGTTAGTTGGCCCTTGCATGCGAACCAGACCCAACCGTTGGCTTCTTCAGTCGACCTTCGGCCACCTATCGCCTTACCGTGTTATGCCGACCCTCATCCCTACCGCCATTTGTTTGTCCCTTCGCCATGCCTCTGCTGTTGGGTTCATTGTTTTGGTAAGGTTTTCACATTTTGGGTGAATTTCGTGGATTAAATTGTTGCCCTTTTGACTTTTGGTTTCGGTTTGATTGATACCAGTCGCATTTAGGGCTAGATTGAAGTTTTGAGAAATTTCTGAGGACTATCCAACTTCGTGGAAGGGAAATTTTGGTGACTTTTTTGGGTATTTTGGTTTTGGGGCTAAGGATTTAAATTTAGTTGTTTGGGCTAGAATTGAATGGTTGTATTCCTATGTTAGGATCATTACCTTGAGTTGCTGTATTATTTTGGTTGCCTGATTAGCTGTGAATCCTAACAACAAGGTAAGTAATCTTACTACTGGAACTACCCACGTGTCAGGCAATGGAGTTGTGATTTACTAAGGATTTGATGATGGTTTGATGTTTATGAATGTTGTATGCCATGCTGATATGAGGATTTAAAAGACTAGATGCGCATAGAGATAGTCGAATGCTAGTATGATTTGAGTATATTAGTATTTTATGAGATTGTATTTGATCTAAGGATGTTGAGATGTATATGTATGTTATGAGACTATAATGACAAGATGTATATGTATATTATAGAACTATGATGATGAGGTGTATATGTATGTTATAGAACCATGATATGATACTTGTGATGCTGTAATCATGATAGTATCCTCACTATTAGTTAGATGCCCACTAAAGGTTGTGTGTGCTTTGGGATTGATTAGAGGTGGTGCTTTCCTTCTAAACGCACTAGAGGTTATGTGTCCTTCGGGATTCACTATAGGTAGTGGTTTCCTTTGGGATCCACCAGAGGTTGTGTTTCCTTCGGGATTCACTAGAGGTGGTGATTTCCTTCGGGATCCACTAGAAGTTGTGTTTCTTTCGGGATTGACTAGAGGTGGTGTTTCTTTCGAGATTCACCAGAGGTTGTGGGTTCTATTGGACTTACTAGAGGTAGTGGGCATACTTAACTACAGGAGGATGAAGTTCGATTATTCATGTGTATGTGTCTCATGAGGATTAGAGGAGTGCTTATGTCCCACTAGAGGTAGGCATCTAGAGAACATAGATGCCTAGCCTGATCCTAATAATGGGGTCACTTACTAAGTATATTATACTCACCCTTTCTCATGTTTCTATTTCAGGTAAAGGCAGGGACGTGCCGACCAATGACAAAAGGAATCCATGAACGAGCCACTGGGGACCAGTTTTATGCTTCCGCTCATGATATTTAGATTTCTCTTCATGTTTTTCAACTTTTAGTTTTGATGTTTGAAACTTACTATTAAGATTTGTTTTCAGATATATTTATTATCATTTATGATTTATGGGTACCCTATCATTCGTTTTTAATATTTGAATTTAATAGAGGTCTTTTAAATTTATCTTACTTATTTAGCATTTATTTTACTATAAAAGGGTGTTGTTTTAAGTTCTATGCATGTATGTGTTTAGTAAGGCCTAGCTTGAGTCCTAGGGGGTCGGGTTGTTACATTTGTAAGCTAAATCAATTCATCTATAGATTAAAGCAAGCTTCTCGATCTTGAAATATAAGATTTGATATTGTGGTCAAATCTTATAGCTTTGATCAAAATGTTGATGAGCTTTTGTTTATAAGAGAATCATTAACAATAGAATAGACTTTATAGTGTTGTATGTAGTTGATATCCTATTCATTGAGAATGATGTAGGTCTATTGACTGAAATTAAGAATTGCCTAGCGACCCAATTCCAAATGAGAGATTTGGGAAAGACACAGATTGTTTTGGCATTCAGATCTTTAGAGATCGAAAGAACAAAACTCTAGCCCTGTCTCAAGCATCGTACATCAACAAGATGCTTGTCAAATTTTCGATGTAGAATTCCAAGAGAGGTTTACTCCCTTTTCAGACATGAAGTTATATTGTCTAAGGAACAAATTCCTAAGACACCTCAAGAGGTTGAAAAAATGATACGGATCCCCTATGCATCGGTTGTTGGCAATTTGATGTATACGATGTTATGTACTAGATATCTGCTATGTCGTGGTGGGATAGTCAGTAGATATCAATCTAATCAAGGATTTGATCAATAGACCGGTGTTAAGAAAATCCTCAAGTATTTATGGAGAATGAAGGATTACATGCTCGTGTATGATTCTAAGGATTTGATCCTTATAGGATACACGAACTCTAATTTTTAGAGTAATAAAGATTTTAGGAAATCCACATCAGGATTAGTATTCACTCTTAACGGAACAGCAGTAGCCTGGAGGAGCACCAAATAGGGGTGCATTGCTGACTCCACTGTGGAGGCTGAGTACTTAGCGACTTATGAAGTGATAACAGGTAGAAATGCAAGTTATCATAGTGCTAAGTTCTTAAACAATGCTGACTTGTGTTGATAAAACATGTTAAAATGTGTCCAAAAAGCATTAAGTTTATTATATTGCTACCGCATGCGTTCATCGTATAGGAACAGTTGATTTTTGTATTTTTGTGCAGAATATGTGATGACGCAAGGCAGAAATTACGATCATAGGAAATCATTGGTCGAGCATAGTATTACCGCAAGGCTTTGCGGTGATCGTGTTTGCAAACATTCGCTCGAGAAGGATTGCCGCAACTTGGTCGATGTATTTGGGTGAAAGGCTAATTAATCGTGATGGGACAAAAAGCTGATGACAGTCAAATCCGAATTAAGTTGACAGCCGCTAACGATAACAAGTACATTCAGCTCTTCGGTGACAAATATTCGACTCATCAGTCAGGGAATTAAAGTCGTCTCATCTGTGCAATCATGAGAGAGAAGCCATTGTTCACCCTGGATGTTCTATAAATACTAAAGGCAACCTTCAGCGAAGGGGTTCACTAGTTCGAAAATTCATACGTTCGGATCGCACGTCTTTGTTTATAGTTTTCCTTTCATTTTAAGGCGGAGCAAAAGAAGAGTGGTGACGCTGGAGATCGTTCATGGCAACTCGATAGAGAACCTTGAGGCGTAGAAGCAGAGAACGGGCCAAATCTTGCGAGAGCGAGATTATCTTTTGAACACGAGTAGAAAAACAGTGTAAAAGGCTAGGCAACAAGAGATTCCTACTAGGCTCTATATTCTATACTTGCATTGTTATTTTGTACTTCATCTTTATATTTATACAATAGAAGTTCTTATTCTACATCTGTTCACTCTCTTAGTACGCATGAGTAGCTAAACTAGTCGAATGGATTGAGAAGAACTAAGAAAACATGACCTAGGAAGTTCATTGCTTACGATTATCTTGTGTTATGCTGTGCCAAACATCCCTTTAGAGCTACTCGAGAGAGAGTCTAAAGAAAGAACCTAAGACTCGAGAGAGCTAGGTTAGAATCTAGACTCGAGAGAGCAAGATTAGAACTGCATAAACAAAAGATAAGGACTTAGAGATAAGCTCTGTTTGCCAACTTGCATCGCATGCATCCTAGAGATAGGTATGATATTATGTGGTTGCCTTATTTGTTTGTGTGTCTTGTTGTCATCGCATAAATAAGAAGAAAGGCTTATGTGTAGGTCCTATAGACTTATCGCATATATCGCATGCGTTCTAGCCTTAGAAGCCGTGGCATTCGTACCGAGAGGTGGTTTACTGTTGTATGCATGTTGCTTGATTGCATAGCATGAACGCATCCTAGGAAGTGTTAGCCGAAACTTTTATCAACCGTTCACCGCATATTCATCGTATCTCCCGTTTTGTCAACTCTTTTCAAACTCCGCCGCATTTGTTTTGTTTTTTTTTTTTTATCATCGCAAACAACAGCCTTGACAACAATTTATTTATTTGGTTACCGTAAAGTTTTCCTAAAATTACCAACTCAACCTGTTTTCACAAGTCCTTGAGTTCGACCCTGGACTTACTAGGAAACTCAGTGGAGTTTACACTTGGATTCCGCTGAGGAAACTTGAGTGCTCAACGCAATTTCACCATCGCAGATCATCCATAATCCACATCATAAAACCAAGCATCATGAAGCTACTAAGGAAGCGATGTGGTTCAGGAAATTTCTAACTGATCTAGAAGTAGTTCCAAACATGTCAAAGCCCATCACCCTTTATTGTGATCATAGTGGTGTTGTGGCTAATTCTTGAGAGCCTCAGAATCACAAGCATGGAAAGCATATAGAGTGGAAGTATCATATTATCCGAGATATTGTGCATCAAGAGGACGTGATCGTCACGCGGATAGCTTTAAAGCACAACATTGCTGATTCATTTACAAAGGCCTTTAAGGCTAATGTGTTTGAGAGTCACCTGTAGAACATTGGTCTATGGGACATGCCACATTTAGACTAGGCAAGTGGGAGATTTTGTAATGGGCATGTTTTATGACCTAGTTTATTTCTTTGTATACTTGTATATTAATATGATGTTTATATTGTATACCCCACTAACTTTAGGTCAAGTGAGAGATTGTTGGGGTTGATGCACTAAATCTCGTAGAGTCTTGTAGTTTGTAATTGTATTGTATAAATATTTTATTTATTTAATAAAATATGGGATATTTTATTTGACATTTACTAGCATGTAGTTTGTAACTTATTTTATATGTGATATAATTAATTTTATTTAATTATATATGATATAACTGCAATAATATATTTGATACATTATACTATAGAGTTCTTTTTAAGAGGAAATAAATATTTGAATATGATTCGATAATAAATTATGTGAATTGGATTCATATAATTAAGTTTAGTATAAATGAGGTTTATATTAAATACCATGCATTAATGAGATGATGAAAACTATAGATTATATTGTATTTGATACAATATTAAACTATAGGTTATATGTTATATTTGATATAATATATAGTTTAATATATATTATACGATAAAGTGGTTATCATATAAATATATATTAAATGGTTTATTAAAATAAATTATTTTAATTTATTTCTTTTTGAAAATATTTTTGGGAGGGATTTGTAACTCCCTCCTTCTTTTTCTCTCTACTTCATGCGTGTGTGGGTGAGAGTGTAGAGTGGTTGGTTTTTGAGTTTCTTCTTCTTTTGTGAGTTTTACAGAAAACAGAGGGAGTTATTTTTCTTTCAAAAAGAACTATGCAAGATTTTTTCACCCAGACTCCTTTTCCTCTCAAATTTCATCTCCCTCTCTCCAAAAATTTTAAGAGCCCACACAACTCCTTGAATTCTCATCTTAGAGAATATAGAGGAAATTTTTGTGGTTGTGGCCATTAGGGTTTTGAGTTCGTTGAAGTACGTGGCCGTTTTGGAGAAAAGGAAATACGACATGAAGTGAGTTATTCAAAGGTAAGGGCTTCTTGAAATCCTAATATCTTATCTATTAAATTTTCTTTTATGGCATGCTGTAAATTGTTAATTATATGCATATTTTCTTCTATAAAATTTTGGTATTTTGTGAAAATCAAATTGGGACCAATCCACATTTCCTCTTAGGGCCTTAATAGGTTCCTTCATTTAGATGCAATTTTCTAATAGGATTTGTTTATATTTGAGAATATCGAATTCAATTATCCAACTTTTAGCTTCCGAAAAATTTAACAGTGGGGGTTATCCAAACTGGAAATCAAACATCAATATAATACTAGTTGTAAATGATTTCAGGTTTATTTTAATGGAGGAACATCCTCGAGTTCCTAGCTCTACTGCAAACCGAAATGTTCGAGATGCGTATGACAGATGGGTCAAAGCAAATGAAAAAGCTCAAGCCTACATCTTAGCTAGCATATCCGATGTGTTAACTAAGAAGCATGAAAACATGGTCACCACTAGGGAGATCATGGAGTTATTACATGCAATGTTTGGGCAACTGTCCTCATCCATTCGACGTGATGATATTAAATACATTTACAATTCCCATATGAAGGAGGCGACTTCTGTTAGAGAACATGTCCTGGACATGGTGGTCCACTTCAATATAGCATAAGAAAATGAGGCTGTCATAAATTAAAGAGTCAAGTTAATTTCATCATCGAATCTCTACCGAAGAGTTTCTTGGAAATTCACACAAATGTTGTGATGAAAAAAATAGAATATAATCTGACTACTCTTTCGAATGAGCTTTAGACTTACCAATCCCTGATGAAAAGTAAGAATCAGGAAAGGAAATAAAACGTTGGTACCCAAAGAAAAATCTTGAAGGGGTCGTCATCTGGGATGAAACCTTCTGATAAGAAGTCTGGACGTTAGATAAGAGTATCCAAATGAAGAAGGGAAAAGGAAAAAATAAGACTCCTACAGAGAATAGCAAGACGAAGGTTGCAAAAGGAAAACATTTTCATTGCAATGAAGATGGGCATTGAAAAAGAAATTACTGTATAATTGAAACAAATTTAGTGAAAAATTCTCATTTGACCTGGATATTATATCAGGTGCCACTAACCATATTTGCACATTCTTTCAAGAAACTAGTTCCTAGAGACAACTGGCAAAGAACGAGATGACTTTCAAAGTGGGAACATGTGAAGTCATTTTGGCTTGTGCAGTGGGAGATCTAAAGTTATTTTTTGGAGATGCTTAGGAGATCTAAAGTTATTTTTTGGAGATGCTTATATTTTTTTGAAAAATGTATATAATGTACCAGACATGAAAAGAAATTTAATTTCAATCTCTTGTTTATTAGAACATATATATAAAGTTAATTTTGATATTAATGAAGTGTTCATTAGTTCAAAAGGTGTTAAAATATGTTCTACTAAACTTGAACATAACCTAAATATGTTAAAACCAACTGAGGCAAAAGCTATTTTAAATATAGAGATGTTTAGAACAGTTGAAACTCAAAATAAGAAATGAAAAAATATCTCCTAATGCCTATCTTTAGCACTTAAGACTTGGACGCATAAATCTCAATAAGATTAAAAGGTTAGTAAAGAATGGACTTCTAAATCAGTTAGAAGACAATTCTTTACCTCCATGTGAATCATATCTTGATGGTAAATTGGCTAAAATATATTTTACAGGAAAAGGTCTAAGGGCCAAAGAACCTTTAGAGCTTGTACACTCAGATCTCTGTGGTTCAATGAATATTAGAGCTTAAGAAGGATCTAAATATTTCATCAGTTTTATTGATGTCTATTCAAGATATGGTTATGTTTACCTACTGCGCCATAAGTTCAAAACTCTTGAAAAGTTCAAAGAGTATAAGGCAGAGGTTGAGAAGTTATTAGGTAAAAAGATTAAGACACTTCGATTAGCTCGATATGGTGAGCATATGGATTTAGAGTTCCACAACTATTTGATAGAACATGAAATTCAATCCCAACTTACTGCACCTGGTACACCAGAACAAAATGGTGTAGCAAAAAGGAGAAATGGAACCCTGTTAGACATGGTTCGTTCGATGATGAGTTATGCCTATTACCTCAGTCTTTTTGGGGATATACAATACAAACTTTCATATTTATTTTGAACATGGTTCCCTTGAAAAGTGTTTTAGAAACACTATACGAGTTATGGAGAAGGTGTAAAGATAGTTTACGTCACTTCAGGATTTGGGAATATCCAACACATGTATTGGTGTAGAACCTAAAGAACTTAGAATGGCGTTCTAAAGTATGTCTATTTTTAGGATATCCCAAAGAAACAAAAGGTGATATGTTTTATGATCCTTAAGATGACAAAGTGCTTGTATAGACAAACACTACATTCTTAGAGGAAGACCACATAAGAAATCATCAACCTCGCAGTAAACTAGTATTGAATGAGATGTCCAAAGAAACTACAGACAAATCAACAAAAGTTGTTGATCAGGCTGGTCCTTCAACAAGATTTGTTGATGAAACTGGTCTATCACATCCTTCTCAAGAATTGAGAATACTTCGACGTAGTGGCAAGATTGGTCAACAACCTGACTAGTACATGGATTTAACAAAAACTCAGGTCATCATATCTGATTGACTTAGAGGATCCATTGACCTTTAAAACAAGCACATGGATTTCACAAAATGTCTGCAAGCTTAACAGATTCATTTATGGGTTAAAACAAGCATGTCGATCTTGAAATATAAGATTTGACAATGCGATAAAATCTTATGGTTTTAAACAGAATGTTGACGAACCATAAATAGATCTTGTTTCAACCAACAAATAGATCTTTTTAGCTTGCAAATCTTTTGTTCTTAACCCTATTCTATATACCCCTCTAGTTGAGACATATAAATACTCTCTTCAAGATAGCCATTCAGAAAGAATGTCTTGATAACCATTTGTCACATTTCATAATCATAAAAGACAATAATGGATAAGAGTATTATAATAGACATGATCATGGGAACCGGAGAGAAGGTTTCTTCATAGTCTACCTCATCTCTTTGGGTAAACCCTTTTGCCACGAGTCTAGTTTTGTAGGTCTGTAGCTTACCATCTTGGTCTTGTTTTCTCTTGTAGATCCATTTGCAACCAATAGATTTTACCCCTTCTGGTTTATCTACAAGTTATTAGACTGAATTAAAGTACATAGAATCCATTTTGAGGTCTATGTCTTCTGTCTATTGGTCTTTATCCACATCTTCCATTGCCTGTTTAAAGGTCAATTGATCCTCTAAGCTATCATTAGGTGTCTTGACTTTCTGTCAAACCCATGTAACGGTAAAGCTGTTGAACACTCTCCCACTACGTCGAGGAATTCTCAACTTTTGAGAAGAATGTGACGGACCAGTTTCATCGACAACTCTTGTTAAAGGACCAGTTCGATCAAAAACCCTTGTTGACTTGTCTGTAGCTTCTGTGGACATTTTACTTAATACTAGCTTATTGCGAGGTTGATGATTTTTTATGTGATCTTCCTCTAAGAATGTTGCATTTGTTGATACAAATACTTTGTCATCTTGAGGATCATAAAATAGACCACCTTTTGTCTCTTTAAAATAACCTACAAGTAGGCATACTTTTGAATGACGTTCCAATTTCTTTGGGTTTTGTACCAGTACATGTGCTAGACATCCCCAAATCCTGAAATGATGTAAACTACTTTTACGTCCTCTCCATAACTCGTATGGTGTTTCTAAAATACTTTTTGAGGGAATCATGTTCAAAATATATACAACAGTCTCTACTACACATCCCCAAAAAGAATTAGGTAATGAACATAACTTATCATCGAACGAATCATGTCCAACATGGTTCTATTTCTCCTTTCCGCCATCACATTCTATTGAGGTGTACCAGGTGTTGTGAATTAAATCTGAATTTTGTGTTTTATCAAATAGTCCTGGAATTTTAAGTCCATATATACTCACCACCTCGATCTAGTTGAAGTTTTTATAATGTTTTTACATAATTGGTTCTCAACCTCTACCTTATATTCCTTGAACTTATCAAGGGTTTCAGACATATCTAGAATAATCATCAATAAAATTGATGAAATATTCATACCATCCTCGTGCTCTGACATTCATCAGACCACAGAGGTCTGAATGTATGAGCTCCAAGGGTTCTTTGGCTCCAATACCTTTTTTCATAAAAGATCTTTTGGTCATTTTACCCTCAAGACAATACTCACATGTTGGAATTGGTATCCTAAATCTCTATTATATTCTCTTAGTTTGTAAACAATGTATAAACAAATTGTTATTTTATGAGCATATACCCAATCTAATAAACTAAGATCCTATATTATTTTATGTAATTTAAACAAGTATGTAAAGGCATACATGTGGATCTTGTTTAAATAATAACCTAAACGGTCTATATTAATGGATAAGGTTGGGTATCTTATCCTGGTGACATTACAAATATGGCCCGATTTGTAGATGTTACAAGTGTTGTCAAGTGCTACAAATGATCTGATCTTGATAATTCATTTAGAGATATGTGAGCAAAGGTATCCTATACAAAGAGTTTGTATAAGACCAGACCACAAAATGGCTAGTCTTATTATATAACGTCGTTAATAGTATTGAGACTTGCATTTCACCAAGATGACCATTGGTGACATGACCTGAATCCTGAGTGAGTTGTGAACTCCGACTCATGAAGGCGGTCCTTTGATTTGTATGGGTGAAAGTGGCCAGAATGCCAACTCAATATGTCTACCATTTTGAGGATACGTCTGATTGAGGAACTGGGAACACAACTACACAAGATGAAATTCACTCATTCCCTGATGTCGGGAAAAATAGATAAATTGCTCTCTTAAGGGATGATTCGGGGCTTGAACAATGTGGCCACACCTTCTCTTGACTCGAGAAGGACTTGGTCATAGTTGGACTATGACTTATTGTTCATTAGAAGAATCAGTGATACCTAAGGAGTTAGATGTAACTATAGAGGCAAAATGATAAATTTTTCCCAACTGTACTTACGAGCAATTTGCGAAGGGTTGTAGCATTATTGACTGGTTATATTCAATGGACACAAACATATATCTATAGTGTGAAAGGTACAGTTGTCGATCTTTAGTGGAATGATCTACAGTTAATGGATATTGGATAATTTAATTAAAAAGTTTAATTAATTATCCAAGTACCATTGGAGCTTCAATCTACAAGCCCATAAGGCCCACTCTATAGCTCAACAAGGTTTAAGTTGAGAATTAATTTTGGATTAATTTGAATTGTTCAGAATTAAATTAAGGGAATTAATTATATGTGATATAATTAATATAATGTATTTGATACATTATAATATAAAATTTATTTTGAGATGAATTAAATATTTGAATATAATTCAAATATTAGTTATATGGATGTCATTCATATAATTGAATTTAGTATAAATATGATTGATATTAAATGACATGCATTATTGAGAGAAAATAAAACTATAGATTATCTCTCAACCAGACGTGCAGTGGGGATTGCATGAGAGATTCATTTATCTCCGTCCTCTATTTTTTCATTAGGGTGTTTTTCTCTCTAGCTTTTCTAAAAGAATAACACAGAGAAGAAAAAAAGTTCTTCCTTCCCTCTCAATCTCATTCCCTTTTCCAAAAAGTAGTAGAGCCCACACCTCTCGTGAATTCTCATTCCCTAAGGAGAATACAGAAGGTTTCTTTTTGTGGTGGTGTCTTCGTTTGGAGAATGCGAGTTCGTGATCCGGGTTGAGGGAATTATGCGAAGAAGTTGGTCTTCAAAGATAAGTCATTTTCTTCCCTAATTTATGTAATCAGCATGTTGTAATTATTGTTTAATGTATAAGCTTTCTGTCTCATTCTGTAGTTTGAAATTCTGTGAAAAACCAAAATTGGGAATGAACCCCGCTTCCGTTGCAGAATCTTCATTAGTTCCCTTCAATTGGTATCAAAGCCAGGTTTCGATCCCAATTTTTTTTTTATTTCCAAAGTTTAATTATAGTGGTGGGTAACATTCTGTAAAATTTTCATGTTGATGAATGTTTATTGAATGGTTTGCAATTAGTGACGTTTCAGAGGATCTTAGATTTACTACTTTATTTTTATGATTTGGTATGTAAGAGCTCTTTGGTTTTGGTCATTAATTGCTATCGAGTATGTATTATTAAAGTTTTGAGTTGTTCGTGAGTTTTTCGGCATTGTTCTAGTGGAAACGGGGCTTGAATCGAAGCAATTTCGAAGGAGATCGTGACTGTACAATGTAGACTATACTATAGCATTACAACGTTGTGCCTTAGCATTGCAATGCTGCGATGAAGGGGAACGGAAAATTATTTCGTGGCATTGCAACACTAGGACTGATAGAGTAAACATGCATAAAGCGAGAAGTTAACAAAAATCATTAAGTATTCTAATTATACTTAATTTGAGTTCAAAGCATGCTAAAATCAGTTTTTCAAGTGAAAGGGTTTCAAGTATGTATATCTTTGTAGAATCTCTCTTAATCCTTGCTGAAACTCCACAAAATTGATCTCCAAACTCTTAGTAGACCACTAAAAGGAGATTCTCTACTATTATCAATCTTGGATTTGAGTGGTGGAACTCTCAATAAAGATAGATTAAAGTTGGGATTGAGAGAAGTTTTAAGAGAGTTTCAAAAACTTCAGATTTTTCCAAAAACATCATGCAAGCCCCTTCAATTCTGATAATTGAAGATATATTTCAGCTCTATCATGCAAGCACTTTTCTCAATATTGTTGATTGACAATTCAAAGAGCAATATAAAGTGGCTAGGCGTTGAATTATGGATCGAAGAAGTGGGATAAATCCACTAATCCTTCTATTTTTCAATTTCAAAACCAATTTAATTAAATTAAATAAAATTCAATTTATTAAATTAAAAAAATTCAATTTAATTAAATTAAAAAAATCAATTTAATTAAACGAAACAAAATTCAATTTCCAAAATTGAATTTCTTAATTTGAAAATTATTTATTTTAAATAATTAATTAAATAATAATTTAATATCAAATATTAAATTAAACACCTAATTCAAACATGAATCTCTATTCATGTAATCAATATTTAAATCAATATTTAAATATTTTAAACTCTCCAATTACGTTTAATTTTGATAAATTTAAACGTTAATTACATCAAATATAATTATTCAAACCCTAAATTGAAATTAAACATTTCAATTCCAAACCCTAATTTCAAATTTGAACACTTCAAATTCACTCAATTTTCTAACCCAAGATGTAATGTTTTACGAGCTAATAGAGGAACCTTGTGGACCTACAGATCATGAGTTCCAACAATTTACGATTAATCGGTTAAACTCTTTAACCCGAATTAATCAATATTTGTTAACCACCAAGACATACCACTATAATCGATGATTGCACTCTTCTCATTGTAGATATATTTCTATTCACTTGATTTAACTAAGATCAGTAAGTCGATCCTTCACAGGTCATTCATATTTTACAGCAAGATCAAAATTATCATTTTACCTCTATAAATACATCTTGCTCCTTCAGTTCACACTGATCTTCTATTGAACAATTGGTTTATAGTCCAACTAATAAACCATATCTCTCTTGGCCAAGACCAGGAATAAGTACTTAATGAAACAACCTATCTGCTAACCCTAAAACGAGTAGGAGTGAATTTCATCTTGTAGAACTATGTCCCTATTTATCTATGTGATCTTATCCCCAAAATGGGAGCCTTGTTGAGCAGTGCTATTAAACTACTCTCACCTATGTAGATTAAAGGATAATCTAAAATAAACAAGAGTTCATAGTTAGCTCATGATTAAGATCGAGTAACCCTAGGTCATCGAATTGAAATAGTTAGCTTTAACAGTAAACGGTCGTTATAAAGAAAAGTGACTATTTTATGGTCCGATATTATGCAAAAACTCTTTTGCATAAGATGCCCCCACTCGCATGTCTCCATATGAATGATTTCAGGATCACGTCGTTTGTATCAGTATACAAAGTAGGCCACATCCATAATGTCCCCAGGACGAGATACCCAATCTCATCGATATACTTATAGACCTTTTTGGATATATACTACAACTTGATCCTCTTTTGTGTCTCTACATAAAGTCATAGTATTCATACTATAGCCATGGATTCATTTATTGAATTTTATAACATAATGAAATTTCAATTTCAATAATACTTTTATTGAATAAATTTTTCAATAATACTTTTATTGATAAATAGAACATGTTTCCACGATTACGAATTGCGAGTTTTAGGACATTTCCAACAAAGACACAACGTTATAACGCTTTGAGATGGAACAAATTTTTCGGTTCACAGGCGGTTCAGTTTGTGGCTTGATTGGTTCGCCTCTAGTTCGCTTGGTTAGAGCGGTTCGGGTACTGGGCGGTCCAGTTCATGCAGTTCAAGACTCGGTCACTTCAAACCGCTTTGGCTATTAATTTGTAATAGTTAGGCTTTTTTATTAATTAAATTAATATAAATGTTATATTAATTTAATTAATGGTTTTAGGAGTCCAATCCCGGTTCATAATTGTTGTTTAAATTATGCATATGATGTATGGTTTAATTATTTTAGATATGTCATAATGTACGTCATATAGTAGAAATCCCACTATAGGTTATGCACTATTCATGCATCATTTATATTATAAATGTTATAATATATAGTTGCATGATTTAATTTTGTAGCATTCTCATGCATCATATGATATAAGTGTTATACTATATGGTTGCATGCATTAATATATACATGCATCATTTGTATTATAAGAATTATAATATATAGTATGGATATATGTTTGAATGTTTGTTATTAATTATTTAATTAATTTAGTATATAAATGTTATGTATGTATAGTAATGAAATGAAAATTGCATGATGCATTTTATTGATTTGATAAAATAATTTGAAGTTGTAATTCCTATTTTAAAGAATTTTACTTCGATGGTCAAAATACCTTAGTTTTAAATGTGCAGTTATGAGGTAACGACCCAAGTTAGAGATCTCGAAAAGTTGGGTCATTAGAGATGCGCGTAGAACCTAACTCTAACAATCAAATAATATTTTTAAATTCCGATCTAGATTACTACTACAACAAAAATGTAACAACAATGGCAAGGCGAAGTCGAACATAGGAAATCTATTACTTGTTTGACCCAATTATTGAATTCGATATGATGGGGAGGTTTTTGTGACCATGCAAAAATTGGAAAAAGCAAGAATTGTAAAAAACAAGAATTTAAGATGAGTACTTAATTGTTTTTTAAAAATGTTAATAAAAAAGGCACTTGGGGATAGGAACAAATCTGTTTTACTTTCTATCATTGAATTAAAGAAGATATGAATTATTGCTCAAAAACACACAACCAATTAATGAATCTATCATTAATTGTCCTAATTATTAAGCAAGATTCAATCTTATTTAACCTAAACTCTTCAAGATTGTTTAAAACCTAAGCAGTCAAATCGTTGTGATGAATTAAAGAACGGAAAGCCTATTTCTTGAATTGGATTTTTTCTTACTAAGTTGAATTAGTTCAAGAATTGCAAGATTAAAGGAAAGTCCTTAATCATGTATTCAATTCCTAATGGTGCAACCCAATTCATTAATCATGCTTAACGCTAAATGAATTTTCAATCAAGATATATTTATCATGAGACGTCAATTCAATCCAAATGAATCTATATTAATTTCATTCAAAAACATAGAAGAATTTGCAGAAAACAATCTATCAAGAAATACAAAAGAAATTGTCAAGAAAGCTTAACAAAGATCCTATCCCCAAGAGGATCTTACCTTAGCCACACATGATTCTATGAGTCTTCAATCCAATGCTAAGAAGATTACAAGAAAAAATACTAAAAGATCGATTGAGAGAAAGAGATGAATGATGAAGAACAGATGCTCTGTGATTTGAGTAAATGTGGTGTTCTGAGCGTAGCAATGCTGGTATCGAAGCGTAGGTCTCAAGCATCTTTACGCCCATTATTACGCTACTCAAATCGCCGACGTGCACGCGGATTTGCCTTTATGTCAAAATATATAGCATAGCTATGCTATCCCGTGGTATCGTTACGTTGCAGGAAAATGAGGCTACTGCCTTTCAACAGCGTAAAAGGGAGGGTCGCAACACAGTGATACTGGTGCTATTGCCTTCTAGAGTAACTCTATGCTCTTGAGAGGGCTACGCTCAGTCACCAGTAATTTTATAATTCTTGCTCCTTCAATTTGTTGATGCTACCCAAAGCTCAATTTGAAATCAATTTGATCCCAATTTTGCTCTATTGGTCTATTCCACCTCGAAAATACTTAGAACCTACAAAATTCAAACAATAAACCTACAAATTCAAAGAACGAGCATGAATTAAAGTATAAAGAATAGCTCTTTTAAGAAGCTATCACTTTTCACTCCAAAAACTTCCTCAAAACACAATTTAGGAGTGAAAATAATGTTTTTAAAATAAATAAACAAAAAAAGAAAAATGATGGATAACATTAAGTCTTCATTAACTTGGTAAAATGTTCTTCAAAAACCAAAAAATTGTAGTCTCTAGAGATCTTGCTTCACAATATTTTGTGAAATTTAAAATGTTGCTATAATAATAACTGCATTGGGTATCAATTTCTTTATTTATAGAGGTACTATCACACACGCATATGCTTACATAGAAGAGTTGTGTTTCCTATCATCAAATCGAAATACTCATGTCCCTTTGTCATCAAATCCAAATAGTCATATCTCTTCAATATCAACAAACACGTGAGTTGAAGAGCCACCTTGTTGAGGGCAAGAAGAGAATTATTAAAACATACAAGGACAAAAAGGTATGGAGAAAAGTCTCCCTTATAGTCCTTTTGAATGTAGTATAGATGAAACAATTTTTTGAGAAATAAAATTTCAAAAAAAAAAATTGTTTACAGAGGTATACGAAAAGTATCATAATTCATAAAATGGTTATTGTTTAAAACATTCATTTTCAGGAAAATGGTAAATAAAATGAGTTAAATTCATTATTGATTAATTCCAATGATCAAAATCTGCTCGCTTGATTAATATGAACCCTTTTTTTTTCAGAAAACTTGAGAAGAAGCTTTGAATCCGGGTAAAGTTAAAGTTCTGCTTTTAACTTTGAGCTCTTCTCCAACTCCATCTTGTTATTATTCTTTTGTGTATGCATCTGTTTTTAATCTGAATATGATAACGAGGATGTTAAGAATATATTAACTTAGTCGAAATATTTGGATGTATCTATTAATTCTTTTATTTTTTAATATCTTTTTCTAAAAAATGGAAAGAAAACATAGTATATGCTATTAATTAAGTTAGGCTCAAATTCAGTACTGCTTCTTGATGTGGATGTATGGATTATTGTAATAAATGAACCGTATGTAATCCGAATTTTACTTGGTGTTTTCTCCAAAGTTCTTCCTCTATGATATAATTCATAATTATTATTGCGAACTAATACCAGCTAACCACACCAATAATCAACTCCCATTTTAGGACAGGCTTCCTTAATTATGGATTAATTGCATTAATTTGCTGTTGCTTCTACTTTCTTCCTTCAAGTTTATAATTAAAGTAATTTATGTATTATGTTACTTCAACAATGTAAATACCTCATGAAGTAAAACTTTTTACAAAGAGAGTTCGGTAAGATGTTAATACAAGATTTTTATAAGTTGAAAGATCAAATCTCCACCACTAGTATTGTAATATAGTATTCATTTCGACCAAATTTTATTTTGATTCCTAATATATAAATGCAAATTAACGTAATGTAGTATTTGTTTATTGAAAAAATTGTTATGTTTCATGTTCTTTAAATTGAATTATTTTAGAGAGCGATATAATAGGATGTAAGGGTCAATAGGTGCATCAAAATATATCTCAACTAGGTTAACACATTCTTAACACTCTCATCATATTTCAGCCCTAAAGATTCCATTTCATAAAAAGGTCCATATGCAAAGGAGCTAGAGAAGAGTTCAAAATAACCATACAGCTGATGAGAGAGGTGGGTTAGAGAAAAGCCACAAATAGAACGCAAGGAACAAAGAGATAAAAGGTGGACTATAACCTGAGACGAACTTGGAGTAATTTGTAAGTAGCTATTTTGTTTTGTTGTTGAATGTACGATTATTTCTTTCAAACTAGAGAGACCAACTGCGGAGTTGAAAGTGATGGTATTCTTTTGAAGTTTATATGCGTTGTTATATTGAATAAAGATTGTTGTGTCTAGAACCAACAGAGCTATCAAACTCAACAGGTTTTGAAATTTGTTCCAAATGTCTCTAGCAAGAGATAGTTGGTGGAAATAGTGGCCTTTCTAACAGAAGGGACACTAAATTTAGATTTAAAGATAAACCAAATAGTCTTCTACCGTGCAAGATGGTCAATATAAGCAACCGCTCTTGTGTATATACTACTAAAATGAGAATAGTAATGAAGAGTTGCATCTAATCCAATGCTTCCATTGCTTTACACAAAAAAAAAAAAAAAAAATTTAAATTGCCACATAATTTATTTTTATTGGACAGTTGTTTAGACACAGAGATATGTTGGACTGGTACTGCACACAGCTGAAGAAATCAGGATCCATGAGCACTCTAATTGATTTGTTGGGAATGCGACCAAAGTCTCACATTGGTTAGATAAGAGGAGAATCATGGGTATATAAGTGAGAATGACTATCTCCATTGGTATGCCACGAGGGTTTATGCCCAAAGTGGACAATATCATACCATTGTGGAGATAGAGGGTCGTTGTCCCTATCATGATTAATTACTTGGAGAACGAAGAACACTTTCTTCTACCCAAATTTTTCAAAAAAATTTAATCGGTTGCCTCACTTCAACTTCACTCCAATCTCTTGAATATATTGCACACTATCATGAAAGAGATTTGCTAAGATAATGGGTTCTTTGTGAGCAACTTTAATGATGAAGATGGAAAAATCCAATTTTTTTTTTTTTTTTTTTGTGTGTGTAATTTTCTTTTTCAAAATCCAAAATTGATTTTAAATATCACTTTTGATTTCTAAAATCAAATTTATTAATTTTCAAATTGATTTCATAAATTATTTTTCTAATAAAATTAATAAATAATTATTTAAACAATTTAAATAATTCTAATTAATTTTAGACAAATCCATCTTCATATATTTAAATCATATTTAAATATATATTCTCCAAATCCATTTGATTCTAATTTAAACGTTTCAAATTAACTTATCACGCTACTCTAGAGCTAATCCATTTTTGAGCTAGTAGAAGGACCTCATGGACCTACAAATCATGGCTCCAACGATCTGAGATTAATCGGCTAAACTCATTATACTGATCTAACCCTCATTCGTTAACTAATGGGTCACTTCACTAAAGCCCATGGTTGAATTTCCCTCACTGTAGATATATTATATCCACTCGATATAACCATGATTAATAAGTCAACCCTTCACTGATTGTTCGTAATAATGGCTAGTTTAATCTCTATTTTACCCCCGAAATTACCTCTTGTTCCTTAAGACCCTACTGATCCCATAATGAACCATTGTTTTGTGATCCAATCAACAAAATCGAGTCCCTCTTGGGCCAATGAGAAGGCACGACCCCTTGTTCAAAACCTAGAATCAACACTTAAGGGAACAACCTCTCTACTATCTCTAAAGTGGGTAGGAGTGAATTCCATCTTACACCCTATATCCCCAGCTATCTATCCAGTCTTACCCCTGAAATTGGAGGTTTATTGAGCCGGCGCTATTGAGCCAACCCTCACCTATGTAAATCTAAGTATAATTCCAAATAAACAGGAGTTCATAGTTACTCAGGATTAAGGTCAAGTTACCTAGGTCATCATTTTGAAATAGTCAGTCTTAAACAGTAAACAACATTATAAAGTAAGAGTGACTTATTTCATGGTCCGATCTTGTACAAACCCTTTTACACAAGGACACCCCCACTCCTCATGTCCCAACATGAACGAATTAAGATCACTTCGTTTGTAGCACTTTACAACTCCTTGTAACAACTACAGAGCAGACCACATCCAACAGTGTTACTAGAATAAGGTTGATTATAGATCATTTTGACTATTTACTCGAACCTGATCCATCTTTATGTCTCCACATAAAGTTCAAGTACTCATCTAATATTCAAAGGACTTTCAGGTTTATTGGATTTCTATTAAGCAAAACATCTATTCAATAATACGTTATTGAATTTTTCAGAATAAGTTCCATTGTTTACATACCACGAGTTTTATGATATAAAACCGAACAAACTCCCACTTGGACTAAAAGTCCAGTGCTAACTTATACATCTGATATATAAGACTGAGTTTCTGAGTTTTATAGAGAAATACAATAAACTAGGGTATCTCATACCCATCTTTTATCATTCGGTATCCCATACCCAATATTTCTCCCACTTGCCCTAGGTTATTAATCTAGTATTCCTAGTCCTATTAGGTGATTCTCAAACACTTTAGCTGAAAGAATCATTGTAAACATGTTAGTATACAATAGGCTTTTGAATAAACTATATGGGGATGCATCTTATTCTCAATTATGGTCAGGAAGCACACTTTCCTCCCACTACATTGAGGTACTCTCAACTCTTTGAGTAAGACACATCTGACATGTCTCAACAACTCTTTGTTAACAGTCAGATTTAGAAATCTTTAAACTTTCTATAGTTTGATCTAGTCATTTAAATATCTGAATATTTACAAATGGCTTTTAACAGTTTGATTCTTAACAAAAATTGCTTGAACAAACATAATTTTTGAAAATGAACACTTCATTTATAACAAAAATATATACAATTTGTTCTTTACAAGTTTTACAAAAGCAAGTAACAACAAGCAACAACTTCTCCCACTGGATGAGCTGAGCAAATGGTCCCCGGGAACTAGTTAGCCTGTTTACCTTTCTCTGCTCTCTTCTCGACAACATACTGAGGATAGTTTCTCCTTCAATGCCCTTTTTCGTTGCAATGGAAATATTTCCCTTTCTGCAGCGTTATCCTTGCCTTTCTTTCCAGCAGGCTTCTTCTTCCCTTTCCATTTACTCTTCTTCACAGAAATACTCTTATTCTTTGAAGAGGAGGCAACATTAGGCTTGGCGGACGTTCCTTTCTTCTCGACAATAGTAACATTTACTTCTGACTCCAAACCCTTTGTTCTCAACATTGTCTGGTAGGTCTGTAGCTCATCCTGCAGAGTAGTCAAGTTATATTCAATTTTATTCATCAATGCATTCGTAAAGAATTGCAGAAAACTCTTCGAAAGAGATTCTAGAATAAAACCAACTTGACTTCTCTCGTCCATGACAACACCGTTTACTTCTGCCACATTAAAGTGGGCAATCATATCCAAGACATGTTCACGAACATTGGTCCCCTCTTTCATGCGACTGTTGTAAACGTACTTAATGGCATCATGCCTCTGAGTGAAGGACGGTTGTCCAAACATCTCTCGTAGAGATTCCATATTCTCTTTGGCAATACTCATATCCTTATGCTTCTTCGCCAAGACATCAGATAAGCTGGCGAGGATATAAGCACGGGCTTTATCATTAGCCTTGACCCATCTGTCAAACACATCCCGAACATTTCGATTTGTGTTAGAGCTAGGAATGGGAAGACAATCCTTAGTTAAGACAAACCGCAAATCGTTCATCACGAGTATTGTGTCCAAATTTGATTTTCAAGTTACATAATTATCCCTGATAAGTTTATTTGATGCCAACACTTGTATTATTGAACTCACCATTCTTAAATTATAAATCCAATCAAGTTTTAGCAATTTTAATAATGTACCCAAGATTATTCTTTTGCAACGATACTACAACAAGACATTCTTGTCTAAATACTATCTCCAGTTTAACTCATATTCCGATAATTATTTAGGTACCGCTTTTGGTAAAAAATTATTAACACTTAATAATTTTGTAAGTGTAGACCCTCCATTTTCAAATCTTATAGGACGATATGAGTATGCCTCCGAAATAGAAGACAATACCCAAGACGGAACTATAAGACCCTATTCATTTTACTAAAGCCTGGGTTATTCCGAATCCTATGTTACAACCCTCCGTGGGGATAGCCGTCGTTAAACGAATAGCAAAAAGTCGCTTAAAGCTAACCAGCATGCACAACATAGGAATCTCACGATTCAGACTAATGGAGGAGATCGTAGGATATGTTGATACATTTCCTTCACCCACTTACTATGAACTACTTCCTCCACTTACCTTGATATTGATGCATACTTCCGCTTTCCGTATGGAGGTCACTCCTAGGGTGACATGAAGTATCATATGAATCTCACGATGTAAACTATGTGGAGACGTGGCAGTTGAAATCGTAAACTTTATTTCTGTTCGTAAAACTTTCCCTTATTCACCAGAGTCTAAATTTAAGCTAAAAAAATACTTTCCATATGAAGGTCACTCCTAGGGTAACACGAAGTACCACTTAAATCCAGACTGTGAAATCTTAGGGATGCGAGAGCTAAGAATAACATATCGTTATTAATCTTCCGTTGAAGTTTTCTAATAATTATATCATATAGAAGTTATTGACTACCACTGAAGTGTTCTAATTTTTTGGGTAAAATAATACTTAGGTTATTTTCCGGCTAATAAAAACAACCCTAAGTCTATTTTGCTATAATCCATAGGTAGGAGGTGTTCCATAGACTGTCAACTTAAATACCCCCAGCCTTCAACATGATTATATATCGATTGAGTTTGTAACCCCAATTTTTCAAGTTTAACGACCTATTTTAACTAATTAAAACATGTTGTTAACCTACGTGAGCATGCAGCTATTCTTTGTTATGGATTTTAAATGTCTAACCCAATTTTATAACAACTTATAAAACTTTAGACATGCTAAACATCCACAACATCATACAGGCATTCAATATCTAATATAACACTTATATTAAATACAAGAAACCCTAACATGCATACTATATATTATAACAAATTATAACACACTTTCAATGCATGTTACATGCTTCCTTTGGTAGGATTTTAAATCTAAATGGCATACTATATGCACATACAAGATTTAATTAATTATAACATACATCCAATGCATAAATAATTAAATACAGATTGATATGGCTTTAGTTTTGGCAAAAACAAGCAAACAAAAGCCTAACTATTACAAAGACAACTCCAAAACTGCTCGAACTGCTCCAAACCGCTTGAACCAGATCCGAACCGTCTGAACTGGATCAACAGAGTCTGAACCAGCCAAAAAACATTTGAAGCTGAATCGGACCGGACCTCAAGAGAACCGGTCGAATCGGCTGCTCTTGCTCTCGCTCACTCTCGCTAAGGCTGATCGTTTAGCATTTGCTTGATCGTTTGGCAACTATCGTATAGCTCCTGATCAAAGTACACAATCGTGTAGTGTCTGCCTTCTATCGCATAGTGTCATCGTCTAGTGTCGGAGGATGCTACACGATCGCTTAGTGTCCACCACTATTGTGTAGCTCCATCGTTTAGCGCCAGACATTTACTACACGATTGCTTAGCACCATCGTGTAGGGTTGCGTCTTGATTGTTTAGTGCACGTACAAGGTAAGCGATCGCTTAGTGCTATCATATAGTAATGGATGCATCGCCCAGTTGCCGCGCATAGGCAAACGATCGCTTAATGCTATCGCTTAGCATTTCAACGCATCGCTTAGCTGCCAAATAGAGGTAAACGATCATTTAGTGCTATCGCATAGCATCTCAACCATCATTTAGCTCCCAATCAAAGGTAAACGATCGTGTAACGCTATCGCTCAACTCCCACCCAAAGCTACACGATCGTGTAGTGCTATCGTATAGCAATAGAATGCATCGCTTACCTCCCGCAGATACACGATCGTCTAACGCACAACACCTAAACGATCAATGCCCGAAGCTACACGAACTTTTAGCTTTTCTTCACATCGTCTAATGCATGAAGCTAAACGATCGTTTAGCTACTGAAGCCCAACGACCATATGAACAGAGGCTGATTTTCTGGAATCTGCAACTCGGCCTCTTCGCTTGTTTCTTTGAATTACAGCTTAATTTCAACTCTAATGACTCCAAATAAATTACAGACTCTTGGGAAGACATATAAACTCATCAAGCAAGAGCCAATTACAAATTTAAACGAGAAATCAAAGAGAAATTAAAGGCCAAAACTCAGAAAACCATATCAGTACAACAGTTTCATATTTTCATATAAAACACCCATAAAAAAAAATTAAATCGAATTGAATGCTTATATGATGCTCTGATACCAATTGTTGGACTGGTACCAACACATAGCAGAAGAAATCAGGATCCATAAGCACTCTAATTGATTAATTTTGGCAGAAACAAAAACATGCATAAACATAATTTAATGGGTTTCAAGACATATCTTTGAAGAACCGTTGAAATCTCGATTTCCAGTTGCTAACCCCTCAAAAAATTTGTGTAGACCACCACAGGATCTTCCCTACTACTCTTGGTGCTCTAGATTGAGTTGTGAGACTCAAAATAAGCTGAAATCAAAGGGAACTTGGAGAATGTTCACTGCAGTAACCCAAATGAAGAACACTTTCTTTTACCCGAATTTTTCAGAAAAATTCAATCGATTGCCTCACTTCAACTTCACTCCAATCTTTTCAATATATTGCACACTATCATGCAAAAAGATTTGCTGCATGGGATGCCGCCCATGCTTAGAGTAATTGAAGGTTGAAGATAACGAGTTCTTTGTGAGCAACTTTGAAGATGAAGATGGAAAAATTCAATTTTTCTTTTTTTTTTGTGTAATTTTATTTTTTCAAAATCCAAAATTGATTTTAAATATCAATTTTGATTTCTAAAATCAAATTTATTAATTTTACAAATTAATTTCATAAATTAATTTTCTAATAAAATTAATAAATCATTATTTAAACAATTTAAATAATTCTAATTAATTAAATATCTAATATTAAATTAATTTTACACAAATCCATCTTCATATAATTAAATCATATTTAAATATATATTCTCCAATTTCGTTTATTCTAATTTGAACGTTTCAAATTAACTTATCATGCTACTCTAGAGTGAATCCATTTCCGAGTTAGTAGAGGGACCTCGTGGATCTACAAATCATGGGCTCCAACGATCTGAGATTAATCGGCTAAACTCATTAGACTGATCTAACCCCATTCGTTAATTAATGAGTCACTTCACTAAAGCCCATAGTTGAACTCCCCTCACTGTAGATATATTATGTCCACTCGATATAACCATGATTAATAAGTTAACCCTTCACCGCTTGTTCGTAATAACAGTTGGGTCGAATCTCTGTTTTACCCCCGAAATTACCTCTTGTTCCTTAAGTCCCCACCGATCCCCTAATGAAAATTTTTTTTGTGATCCAATTAACAAAACTGAGTCCCTCTCCGGCTAATGAGAGGGCGGGACTCGTTGTTCAAGACCCAGAATCAATACTTAAGGGAACAACCTTTCTACTATCCCTAAAATGGGTAGGAGTGAATTCCATCTTGCACCCTATGTCCCCAGCTATCTATCCGGTCTTACCCTTGAAATGGGAGGTTTATTGAGCCGGCGCTGTTGAGCCTACCCTCACCTATGCAAATCTAAGGATAATTCCAAATAAACAGGAGCTTATAGTTAGCTCAGGATTAAGGTCAAGTTACCTAAGTCATTGCTTTGAAATAGCCAGTCTTAAATAGTAAACAACGTTATAAAGTAAGGGTGACTGATTTCGTGGTCTGATCTTGTACAAACTCTTTTGCACAAGGACACCCTCACTTCTCATGTCCCAGTATGAAGGAATTAGGATCACTTCGTTTGTAACATTTTACAACTCCTTGTAACAACTACAGAGCAGGCCGCATCCAATAGTGTTACATGAATAAAGTACCTAGCCTTATTCATATACTATAAATCATTTTGATTATTTATTCGAACCTGATCCACATTTATGTCTCCACATAAAGTTCAAATAGTCATCCAATAGTCAAGGGACTTTTAGGTTTATTGGATTTCTATTAAGCAAAACATCTATTAAGAATAAGTTTCATTGTTTACATAACACGAGTTTTAGGACATAAAATCCAACAAGATAGGTACAACTTAGGCAAGATTTTGAATATTTAAAAGCTCGTGCAATCATGTATTCATATTAATTTGAAGGTGGTGGTACGTACACATATCAGACAGTACTTTGAGATAAACACAATGACACGTCACCTGGCGATAGCAGGGAGTGGTGCATAATTGGGTCAAACTAGCCCCTCGAGGAGTGAATTCGAGGTGGTTGTGCGTATACGGCCTTATTTTGGGCAGAGATCAGAAGGATTTAAGAATTGAACGTTGAGCCAACAACCTGATGTTGAAATTATTATTGTAGTAATAAATAATAAGAGTTAGCAGCTATAAATATAGTCGACACAAGTTTATACGCTTTGGAGTTATGTTTAGCTAAAATAAGGGTTTGAATTTTGTAGGGGGCATTATTTTGGCAAATTATGGAGTTTAATGAACAAGAGGATGAGTTGCTAGAGCCAGTTAGCCCTGTTGCTCAATGCTTCAACACATCTGTATTGTCCATTTCTGTTATTGTTGTTTTGGAATTTGAAATTCCCATTGATGAAGCCAAAATTATGTCTTATGCTAAGGATCTTATTCCGCTCAACCCCTTGTTCAGTTCTATTATGGTACTCTCTCCAACTTTTTCACTATTTACTTCTATTATGCTAACATATACACATTCTTTTTCTCGCTTCCTAGGTTGACCGAATTATTTTATTAAGTTAAATTATAAGTTTAGTCTCTCAACTTTTTGTTTTGAATATTGTGTCCAATAAAAGAATATATAATATTCGAAAACTATTTTTGTAATCGATGACATATCACTTTTGTCATGTTTGATTTTCTTAATAGAGAGATTGCAATTGATAGAAAAAATATTGAGTAAAACTCATCTAGATTTGCAAATATAGCAAAAAAAATGCAAATATTATTATTCTGATTTTACCCTCATTTATGTATCAACATGTATATCTTATATACTTTATATATGATTTATTTGAATGATATACTTCATCTTTGGTATTTCAGTTACACAATTGATATATGAAAAATCCCAACTTCATATATTTTGTATATCAACATGTGAATTTCATTTGTATATTAGTAGATATATCAACAAAATATATATATATATATGTTACACTTTATATTTCGTATACCAGTAGCATAGTTCAAGTATATAAATAGGGTATTTCAAGTATAAAATTAAGTTGTATCAATTAGTTATCAAGATTTAGAATGTTACCAGCAGGATGGAATGAAAACCATTTATAAGTTGATGATAACGTACTAGTAAAATAATATTTTGAAACAACTGAATAAAGATTTCAAATTAGACCTATGAATTGATAACAAATGTACAAGATGAATTTGGTATATCAATTATATAATTGATATAATTTACATAATGTTATATTAAGTATCACCTATAAATTACATAGGTCCACCGTAGTATAGTATATCAAATAGATGGTTGATATACATGAGGATACAGCAATGAAAGTAAAATCAGAATAAAGAAAAAACAAAAAATCAGATATCGTTGCTATATTTAGAAATTTTAAAATCATTGTTAAATTTGAAATTTTAATCAATGACTGTGAGAGACTTTATTCCTAGAATAACTATTTTTCCAAATTTTCAAAACTCTGTCATATGTTAATTCGAAAGCAACTTAATTGAGGCACTCCTGGAGTTGTACTAAAAAAAACTCTTCCATCTTTTACTTTAATAGATATAATTAATCTTTTTTTTCAAGATATTTATGAGAAAAAATATAAAAATATATTACATCTTTAAAATATTTGGATTATGGATGAGTTGATTAGTCAATTTTTGAATTTTTTTTTTTTAATTTCTAATTTCGTCTTCCCTTGTCTTATCTTATTGTACACATTTCTTTTCTTTCTTCGATTTTTTGCTTCTTCTCTTTCTCTTCCTTTTTAAAATTTTTCTTTTATTTCTCTGATTTTTGCTTTTTGAATTTTTTCTTCTTCTCCTTTTTTTTCACAAGAATTATGAGGGTAAGTTTCGTACCCAAGACTTGAAAGTACTCAATTCATAAGTGGCTTAACACCAACAAGTCAATCATCAAGTTTGATTATTATAACAAATAATAAATATAAATAGCAAATGAAAGTCTATCAGTGATAGCCACTAATATTTTCTATCATTGATAGCTTAATCTTTGATTATATTTTCATAGTTAATAGTCACTTATAGAAATCTATTATCATTGATAACCAACTTAGTGAATTTAATTAAAAAAGTTGAATCTCGAACTAAAATGTAAGTGGAATACCAAGAAGTTATCACTAATAGTATGTTTATGAGTGATAGATGCTACCATCGAAAAGAAGGGACTTATAAATGTTTGGGAAGGACAAGAAAGGGGCAAAAAAGTGTTCGGTGGCTATGATTAATAGAAGCTACTACTGATAACATGATACCAATGATAGAAGTTAATACTAATAGCATGTTATCGATGATAGAAGTTCTCCGATAGCACGCTATCAGTGATAGAAGCTACCACTAATAGCACGTGTCGGTAATAGAGAACTATCACATGTGTCGGTAATAGAGAACTATCACTGATAGTATGATATCAGTAAGATCATTGATAGCATGTTAATGGTGTTGGTGATAGAACTTAGGTGATATCTATATATCAAGTTTCTTTCAAAGGTGATAACCAGTTATAGAAGTCTATCATTGATAGCCTTAAGTGTTAATATCTCAAGGTTGATTCTAATTGATGTGATAGCAACTGATAGTTGCTATTAGTTATAGCCATGATAAAAGATTATTAGTGATAGCTACTATGGTAATCAAAGTTGTTGGTTTTCTTTCAAAGTTGATCATTATTTATAAATCTATCACTGATAGCCACTGATAACCTTAAGTATTGATATTTTAAGGTAGATTCTTATTGATATAAGTGAATCAATGATAGCTACTAATAATTGATAGCAAATTCAAAGCTAATATTTCAAGACTGTAATAATTTTTCTTAAATTGAAAGTTATCGCTTATAGCAACTATCATTAATAGCAATTGATAGAAGCTATCAACGATGACAGCTATCAATGGCTATCACTGATAGCAACTATCAATGGATATCACTTATAGCCGCTATCACTAATAGAAATTTGAGAAAACTGAGCAAAATGGTGGCTAGGCATAGATTTTTTTAGTCATTTACCATTTTTTTTTATCTATATATGCAATTATTTTATCTTTGTACTACATATTCTATTATTTTGGCATTGAATTATATTTATGCAACTCGCCCTTTTTCTCAAACTTCTTTTCATAACATGTTTCTTTCTTTTTTTAGATTTTAGGTGGATGGTCCATATAATGAAAATATCATTTTATCCTTTATTACCTTCAATTTCCTATTAATCAAATTTCCTAAGATTTGGAATGTTTTTTTCCCGTAAGATTTGCAACCAAATATAAAGTTTTAATTTTTTTTTTCAAATCTCAAAAATAAGAATGATAATTTTAAAAAACACTCATAACTTATGGAAAATCAAATCTTTTGTAAGATTTGGTTCCAACTTAAGTAATAATTTATTAACAAAATTTGAAATTCGTTTAAATCTTAAAAGAAAAAAACTTAGTGACAAATTTCCAGTAAGAATCTTTACGAGAACACTTTTTTTAGCCAATTCTTATTTTTAAAATTAAGTTCATTTAATTTTTTTAAAAATCAAAGTTAGGTATGAAAACTATGGGCAAAATTGGAGTCATTTGAATGAGGGACAAAAATTTTCTTTATGCTCCGTTTAAATTTTAAAAGTAAGAAAGAGGTTAATTTTTTTTTTTTTTCTTTTGAAAAAGAGATTAATTTTGTTCACTCAAAGACATTTTCAGGTTAGAAATAACAATTTTCCCACTTTCTTTCACATTTTTAAAATCTCTTTATATGATTACTTTTATTCTCTCTCTTAAATTTTTATCCTTTTTTCTCACTTTTTTCTCTCTCTCTCAAATTCTTTAATCTTTATAACAAAACTTTTATCCTATCTCTAATTAGTTTATACCCATTTTCATAATTTGTTTCCCCTCAATTTTTTTTCCATTTTCTCTCCAAATTTTTTTCTCCCTTTTGGAGTTTTTTCTCATTGAATTATTTATCTCTCTAAAGATATGTTTGACACAATACAACGTACTAAAAAGTGTATGGCCAAACTTATAATTTAATCTTATTTTAATAGGTAATTGTATTAGATAGTATTTTTAAGAATAATAATTATGTATATAGAAATCTTTTTAAAGAATTGAAAATATAATAAAACCTATTAATGATAGACGGTATTGCTAATAGAATCCTACGAGAACGATATGGCTATTAATAATATGGTCTATCATCGAAGACTTCGAAAGCTAAATCTAAATCTAAATTTTGCTATATATGCAAATTCTTTTTCATTGTGCTATATTTCCACTTGCAACTGTTACTATTTAAATTAGGGTTTTGTTCTAAGATGATGAAAAAGTTTTGAACATTAAATTCTTTTTCAAACAGGTGGAGGATATAAATGGGAAGAGAAAATGGAAGAAAGTTGAAGTGAATCTTGAAGAGCATATTTTAGTGCCAACTTTGCCCTCAAATTTGTCACTAGTTGAACTCAATTATGATACATATTTCAAGGAATATATGACCGATTTGGGTGTCCAAGAGTTACCCAAAAACAAGCCCTTGTGGGAAATTCATATCATAAACTATCCAACAAAAAATGCAGCTGCTCATTTAATTCTCAAGTTTCACCATTCACTTGGAGATGGCTATTCGATGATGGGTCTTCTTATTTCTAGCATGAAAAGAGCAGATAATCCTTCACTTCCATTAACTTTTCCTTCAAGGAAAATTAATTCAGATCATAATCTACAATCAAGGAATGTTCTAAGTCTTGTGCCTAAATTCGTGTTGTCATCTATGAATAGTGTATTGGACTTTGGATGGAGCATTATGAAAAGTAGTGTTCTTGAAGATGACTTGACACCCATAAGATCTGGTGGTGATGGTGTGGAGTTTAGGCCAATTGCAACCTGGACAATCAATTTCTCTCTTCATCAAATCAAACAAATCAAATCCAAACTTAGAGTGGTATGATTTAATTTCCCTTTCTCTCTATATTTTGACACATTCAAACGATTCTCTCTTTTATCCGATCGAGTAGATTTGACTGTTAAGTTAATCTAACGAATAATGTAACAGTTACATATATCATATGATTGCTAGATTTTTTTATTTTTTTTTTTTTAGTGGTTTCGTTTTTAATTTTTAATTTTTGATATTATGTTTACTTTCTCTTAAAAAATTTGTAGGTGAAAGGAGTGTTTTATAAGGTTAGTTTTTCTTGAGAAAAAACTACCAATAAAAAACAAATTTATTATCAAATAAGGCTTAATTTGTTGATTTTTTATGAATTTTCTTTTTTATTTTGGTTTTTTTTATTACTCTGAAACCAATTAAAAAGTAATTTTGAAATTGATCAATTAGAAATCAAATTCAATCCAAAAATGCTTAGGTTTAAGGGTAGCGTCAAGACGCCTCAGGCTTAATGCAATGCCAAACGTCACTTGATATTGCAAGGTGCCTGCCATGACCCTAAGTAGTGTCGAGACGCTCATTTCCTATATATGTTTATTTTTCAATTTTAGGTCCTTCAGCCTGGAAAAAAAACTTTCAAGGACTGAAAACATGTCGGTTTTAGAACTTCAACTACCAAATAAATGCACAATTGAAATTACAACATCACTAATAAGTGTGAATTCACTTTTGTAGACGATCAACGATGTGGTTACAGGAATAATCTTTTTAGGAATCCGATTATACATGTATGAGACTTGTCCTAATTCAACTCAATCCAACTCAACGGCAATTGTTTTGCTCAACACAAGGATGTTGGGAGATTATAAGTCTATAGAAGATATGTTGAAGCCCAATTCAAATAACCCATGGGGGAATCACTTTGCCCTTTTGCCTATTGACATTCCTAAACTCACTGATTATGAGCTTTCAAACCCAATCCAATTCATCAAAGCCGCACAAAAATTGATCAAGAGGAAGAGATACTCTTATGCTGTTTTCCTCGTTGACAAGCTAATGGAGATGATAAATAAACTCAAGGGCCCAGAGGTACGTAAACACAAAAAACTTAAAGCATAATTTAAATAGTTTAATCCTACCAAAAATTTAACACATTTTGACAAATTTTGTTTACATATGGGTCAATTATAAAAAATTCTATATTAGAAGTGATATCATAATCTCATTAACTTGAGATTTTAGGTTCATTTGTAGATGAACATGAGTTATAGAGTATAACATTTTATGTTTGAACTATTGTAATGGTCACGAAATCAGTGATTGAAGAATACAAGAAAAAAAAGCGTAAAAGAATTATTAGAGATGATGTTTTCTGAATATAAAAACGACGCCACTAAGATTAGAGAGTTTATATAGTACATTTCTCTAAACCCTAAGATCATAATCGTAAATAACCATAAATATGTTTGTTCGAAATGCCTAGGCATTCCAACAGTAATGTTATTTTCTCAAACCATTTGTTGGGTCTTATGCTAGTTTGTAAGTTCAAATTGTTAAAGTACAAAGACAAAATTAAATGGGAAAATATCTTTTGGATTCATTGATTTTGAGTTTATTTTCCATTTGGTCTCTAGGATTCAAAATGTTATATTTTTAATCCAAGTTTGGAGTTTGATTTCAATTGTTCATAGCTTTCATAATGTTACAATTTTACCCTTGATTTGAGTTTTGCTCTAATTTGATCTCTATATTTTAAAATTAGATTAAATAATTATAAAATGAAATTTAAAAATTAGTTTTTTTCATCACGGTTAAAATTAATTTTTAAATTTTAGTTCATAATTGTTTAGTTAATTTTATTAGTGATGAAAAACTAGTGGATGTTTGTAATGGTCTTTGATCAATGAAGCACTCTTGGATTTGGGATGTAATGACATTGTTAAGGGGTGTATCGACCTAGTTAAGATACATGGGTGTGTCTACTAGTCTCTTTACCATTAATAAATTGTTCAAAAACAAAAATAGAGACTTAATTAATTATAATTCTTTTAAATTAATTAATAGACATTAACACTAAAGATTCAAAGTGAATGTTTAGTGAAACATCTCGACTAAGTCGACACATCTATAGTATCCTCCTCAATCTGTGGGAAGATTAATACTTGGTTGCTTTATGGTATCCTAAATCATCCTTTTTTTAAAAAAAAAAAATATGATGTATATATCATTTCTCTCAATTGGAAGACTTCCCTTTAGCTTCTTTCCTTTGTCAGTAAATATCGACATTGAGCTTTTCTCTAGCTTCCCTTGTACTTTCATTTATGATATTAGTTCTACTTTTTGTTGTATATGATGAGTGTGCTATGAATGGTCAACCTAGTAGTGATGTATTGGTACACTTACTGATCTCTAAAACCATTAGTATCTTGTTAAAAAAATTATTTAATAAAAAAATCAAGATTAAAAGTGTAAATCTTGAAGTTTATGAACCAAATCAAAATAAAACTCAAACTTCAAAGATAGTGTTGCAACATTTTAAATTTAAAGACTAGTAGAGATTATTCTCGAAATTGAAGGACCCAAAATATATATTTTTTTCGGAATTAAGTTTATTGTAACCCTTCAAGTTTCAGCTAGAGTGGTCAAGTATTACTTTATAAATTTTTTACCATGCACGTATGAAAATTTTCATAGGCAGCGGCCAAATATGTGTACAAGACGGCGAGAAATTCAAGCATAAGCATATCAAATATGATCGGACCAAAGGAGAAAATGGCTCTGCTTGGTCACCCGGCAAAAGGAATCTACTTTACGGTTGTGGGTTTACCTCAGGTACTATGCACATAATTATTAAAATTATGGGAAGAATACTTTAGATTTGCAACCTAATTTCTCTTTAGCGCCTAAAGTTTTACATTTTTATTCTTGATTTTTTTTTCACTAGATACTCATTTTTAGTAGTTCTTTATGTTAATATCTTTTAGTTAATTTTAAAAATTAATTAACATCCCAATTAAAATTAATTAACAGAAAGTTGTCGTCAGAAAACTCAAAACTCTATGATAAAAATGTAACATTTTGAAACTTAAAAACCGAATGAAAGCTAAACTCAATACTCAAAAAGTAAAAATGTAATATTCTAAAATTTATGGACCAAATAAAAATTAAACTCAAACTTCAGAAGTAAAAGTGTAATATGAAATTTAGAAACGAAATACAAAACCAGACTCAAAACTTAGAAATCAATGATATTTTCCCTAGAATAAAATAAAATGATAAATGATTAGTTGAAACATAATTTCATGCTCCTCATCCCTTTACACACAAAAAAGTTTAAATAATTTGAAATGAATTGCCACATGACAATTTTTTTGTATGGCAGCTATCTCGGCTGCACAGACATAGGTGTAGGCCTAGGTAGCACTATTTTTCAAATAAAAATGTCATAAATACTTTTACAAAAAATAACCTAATTGAATTGTCAAGAAATTTGGAAGATTTTTGAAAAAGCATTAGATGACTCTATATTCGAAATTCGAATGTTAAATAAAAAGCACTAACAAGTACTGTAACAACAGTATTCTAACAACAATAAAAATAAATGAACATGGGAGTTGGTAACCCAGTTCAATGATAAACCACCTATGTCTGAGGAACTGTGTGTCCAAGAAAGATAATTCACTAATAATAATGAGTTAAGTAATTTATAACGTAATACTTATCTATAATACACCAACTACTACAATGGCTCAGGGCTCAACTCCCAAGTCACCTAGGCTCCCTCTAGATGTGAGACTCTCTCTCAAATATACTTAAGCTCTCCCTATTTCTATTAATGATGACACTCCTCTCACGATGATATCTTCCTTTCAAGATAATGACCTCTTTACTAATGAATCTTTGAATTCCCCTAAGATAGAGAACTCCCTTTTCCAAAACCGAGTCTTAGGCTCCCCTTAAGAATGAGAATTCCTTGTCTGGAAACTGATGCTTAGGCTTCCCTAAATCAAGATAATCTTCAGAGTGTTGCAATTGACAAATGAAGATCTTGCACAGCGGAATAAAGTGAGCAATGGGCAAGAACACAATGTACAACAATTCAGTTGGAGTACTGAAACGTCTTCCTTTACAAAATACAAATCAGCGTAATGAAACAACTCATCTGAAAGCATACCAAGACAATCCTTTTATAGATGAATCCAGAAAAGGAAACATCTCCCAAATAGGAGAAAATAAGTCACGCCGTAATAAAGAAAAATATGGGACTACATCAATCTGCCATATATTTCTAGATTAGGAAAGTATTCCATAAGAAAATATTATGTTGTTAAATCCTGATATTAAGACTGAAGGATCTCATATCTAAGAGTTCCATGAGCGCGTTCGGATCGCTTCGATCTCACCGTGACCGAAATATAATATTATACATTCAACACATACAGTTATGCAAATGAACTCTAATTAACGGCATGCTACTAACAACAAATAACATAAAGGGACAGAGTTCCATACCAGTTAAAGACAATCTTTAATCTTCGGAACTCCAATGCAGCGGAACCCTCCAAGTGATCTACCAATGCCCGGTGAAAACGTTGACTGCAGTAGCACGATCAACGCAAACTCACGACCGCAACAGAGACGACATCACCACTAATGAGCCCCGGGTATTCTCGGAGTGAAAACCCAAAGGGTAGGCTTTGGTGAATTTGGTAGAGGACGGAAGAAACACGAATCGTGTAGTCGATAAGCAAGTGAAAGGGTGAAGGCCGCTATCGCATAGCAGAAATGCTTATCGTCTAGAGAAGCTATACGATCGTGTAAAATTTGTTGAACGATCGTTTAGAAAAAAGGTATACTATCGTTTAGCTAAATCAGCACACTATACGATCGTTTAGAGAAGCTATCCGATCGTGTAGGAAATAGTGTGCGATCGTTTAATGCGAGGTGGACGATCGTTTAGACGGAGAAGCGACTATCGTATAGGCTCTCGAGCGATCGTTTTCTTTCACCAACACGCGCTTCACGAAATCTTTTGGGCGATTGAACGACGAGGAATTCAAAATGAAAACATTTTTCATTTTAACTCATCGGTTACAATAACCAACGCTGCCCACTAACCCACATCCGAACATGAAATTTGGCATAATTATCTTATAATTAACCAACTAATTGATATAAATCTATAGTTTATATCCTATAGTTTGATATTATATATCTACTATAGTATTTTTCTCCTCTACTTGATATAAATCATATTTATATCTAATTTCCTCCAAAATAATGTATATCATACATTTGCCAATTATATCATATATAATTAACAAGTCCAATTATATCATATATAATCGAACTTCCTCTTGTCAATTTCAACATTTCAAATTAACCCAAATACTGGTTCTCAACTTTATCCAAGCTACCCAAGGGACTTAATGGACCTATGGCTTGAAGCTCCAATGGTACATGAATAGCTGACTAAACTCTTTAGCCACGAGATCCACCATCCGTTAATTGTCAGGCATTCCACTAAAGACCAACAGCTGAACTCTTCTTACCACAGATATATTTTTTGGTGTCCATTGGATATAACCAATCATGAGTACGATGACCCTTCACAGATGCTCGTAAGTACAGCTGGGCCAAATTACCGTTGTGCATCTGTAGTTACATCTCACTCCATAAGTACCATTGATTCCTCTAATGAACAATACAATATAGTCCAACTATGTGTGAACACTTCCAGGCCAAGAGAGAGGTGTGTGGCGCCAAGAAAAAAAAAAAAAAAAAAAAAAAAAGAAAAAAAAAAAAAAAAAAAAAAAAAAAACAAAAAAAAAAAAAAAAAAAAAAAAAAAAAATAAAAAAAAAAAAAAAAAAAATAAAATTAAAAAAAAAAAACAAAAAAAAAAAAAAAAAAAAAAAAAAAAAAAAAAAAAAAAAAAAAAAAAAAAAAAAAAAAAAAAAAAAAAAAAAAAAAAAAAAAAAAAAAAAAAAAAAAAAAAAAAAAAATTTAAAAAAAAAAAAAAAAAAAAAATTAAAAAAAAAAATTTTAAAAAAAAAAAAAAAAAAAAAATTTTTTATAAAAAAAAAAAAAAAAAAAAAAAAAAAAAAAAAAAAAAAAAAAAAAAAAAAAAAAAAAAAAAAAAAAAAAAAAAAAAAAAAAAAAAAAAAAAAAAAAAAAAAAAAAAAAAAAAAAAAAAAAAAAAAAAAAAAAAAAAAAAAAAAAAAAAAAAAAAAAAAAAAAAAAATTTTAAAAAAAAAAAAAAAAAAAAAAAAAAAACAACAACAAAAAAAAACCTAAATAAAAAAAAAAAAAAAAAAAAAAAAAAAAAAAAAAAAAAAAAAAAAAAAAAAAAAAAAAAAAAAAAAAAAAAAAAAAAAAAAAAAAAAAAAAAAAAAAAAAAAAAAAAAAAAAAAAAAAAAAAAAAAAAAAAAAAAACATCTGTTCAAGCCCCGGATCAGCCCCTTAAAGGAGTTATCTATCTAACTTACCCTGCCTTGGGGAAGGAGTGAATTCATCTTGTGTAGCTGAGTTCCCAGCTCCCAAATTAGACGAATCCCCAAAATGGTAGGTTTGAATTGGCGAACTGGCCACTCGCACCCATACAAATCAAAGGATCGCCCTCAATGATAGGAGTTCCCAACTCACTCAGGATTAAGGTCATGTTACCTATGGTCATTATAGTGAAGTGAAGTCTCTATCATGAACAGTGTTATAGGACGCCCCCGCTCGCATGTCCCTAACACGAATGATCAGGATCAGATCATCTGTGACAAGTCACAACACTTGTGACCATTCCACAAAGCAGGCTGCATCCATAGCGTTACCAGGATAAGGTTTCCCTCCTATATCCATATACTACAGACTATTTTGGTTATCACTCAAGATATGATCCACTTTTATGTTACCACATACATGCTTGAGTCACATACAGATAACCAAGGATTTTATGTTTATTGGTTTGTGGTAAAGCAAATAAAACAAGTAACTGAGCAAAAATTCAAGATGTGAAGTAAATACCATATATTAACAACACACGCGTTCGTACATACTGTTTACAAACTACAGGACACAAGACTTTAGGGCTTCAACCCCAACAAATATTACATAAAAGATAACTACAGAAACCACTAGGTATCTTGGAAAAAAAATATATAAAGTCAATCAACAAACCTCCAACAAACTTCCCCTTTGGCTGATATTTTCTAAGGACAAAACAAGAATAACTGAAAAATCAACAAAGTGTAAATGTCATTAAAGAAGTATTAACAATTGTAGTAACAATAAATCTGATGCAAACCAACAAGACAAAAAAAATGTCTTTAGATATAAACAAAACAAAAAACATCAAGGTCAAGGTAGTTTTTTTTTTAAAAGGGAACAAATCCATAACACCATACCAACCACCAAGAGTAGCAACCATCATCGCCAAACATCAATCAGACAAGCAACAATATAAAAAAAATTGGCATCGCCATCATAAAAAAAACAAAAAAAAAAAAACCTACACTTGTTCCCCTTTTTGTTGTAAAAAAAATTAAACATAGGAAGAAGACGCTCTAGCAGATTTGGCCAAAGCTGCACGTGTTGTTATCAACAATCCAAGCACTATATCTTTACGTTTCTAAAGACAGAAATCCAAGACACGGCTGCCAAAAGGAGATTCGATGAATCCCTTACATAGACCATCAACATAGGCGTCTGTAGTGGGAGCTGCAAGATCAGACACACGAAAGTTCAGTAACAGTTTTAGATGAATAGAAATGAGCAATAAAGCTCAACTAATAGTCTCATCAGAATAAATAATATCTAGTCTTTGCGCCAACAACACCCCACAAATAAATTAGGGATAACAAATGGGAAGCTTTAAGGCTTGAGATCCAATATGTCTTTTGATTTGATTTAGACCAAAAGAGCCAAAAAAAAAAAAAAAAAGTATCGACACCAATCTGGAACAATAAGGTAACAACGGAGGCAAATAGACCAGTTAAAAATGCCAACCTTGTGGAGAATAACGTACTTGGAGCTCAGGATTGCAGTAGACAATAGACCTTTCTTAGGCCAGGATGACTGAGCCCCACCAGTCAACTCAAAAGCCAACTCCCTCCAAGAGGATCGTTTCTCAGGAACCTCCACAGTCACCATTTGATTCAGATGCTTGTTTATCAAATCAACATTAAAGACAACAGGATGGCGACACACATGCAGATTCTAAAAGTTAAGGCTGTTTGGATTGTCAAACTCGGAAGAGATATTAACAATAATCTCTTGGACTAACTGAGGATAATAGGGACCTAAATTCAGCATTGTTTTGTCTAGTTGCGCTTGCATAATCAAATTTACAAGATCAAAGCATTCTTGAGTCCAGTCAGTGAACTATTTTTCATCAACGATCTTTCTTTGCACCATATATTTTCACATGTTGGCTCTTTGCTCAGTATGAAATGATACTCCATCTCAAGGAACAAAAGATACGTTCAAATGAGCTGATCTAGAAGAAGTTACTTTCTTTACACGGGTTCTAATAGATAGTCTAATAACCCGTTTAGGAGAAGGCTTATCAAGATCATAAGAGGTTTTCAACATGCTATCTTTAGAAGAGTCAGACACATCCTCATGCTCATCTTGATGGATATAGAATCAGATGTCTCCGAAGACCCACTACCAACACTTTTGACATCTGTAGTTTTCTTTCTAGACAGTTCTGATAGAGGTACATGATCTTCTGAGTCAGTCTCTTCATTAACATCTACTTCCTTATTATCACGAGAACCTACAAGATGACCTTCATCCTCAACACCTTGATCATTCACAATATCTTTCATGGGGGGAACACTAAAACCCTATACAACAGCACTACGATTTTCAACTTCTTGAACTACATTATCAGTAAACACTTTAGAATCAGTATGAATAGGTAAGGAAATAATAGAAACCATATTCCAAACACAAATTTGTTTACAAAATCACTCAAGGCATGAACATAAGAGTCGGACAATAAAACATTTTCCATCTCCACCAATGTACAACCAACATTAGAAGCAGATGTAAAAATAGGGTCAGATAGAATAGTATCCAAAGCAAGGTAAAGGTTAGTGTCATTTACAATCTGTTCATTTGAAGGAAGTGAAAATAGGGTTAGCAGATGTAAACATTTTCCATCTCTATCGATACAGAGGAGGAATTGAAGGAAGTGACATCATCATCAATTACAAAGTTAATGGATTCCATGACAGTGCGAGTACATTCATTGGAAACCTGGTAAGCTTGATTATTTGAGGAATACCCAAGAAAAATTCTTTTGTCTGACTTTAAGTCTCATTTCCTCATGTCTTCTCTATCAACCAGAATGTAACCGTACTACCAAATATGTGAAAATACTTTATATTCAGTTTTTTTCCTCTTCACAGCTCATAGATAGTGCTCGACATTCCTGGTCATCAAACAATCCTGTTATGGATGTGTCAGACTATGTTCAGTGCCTCTGCCCAAAACTGAATTGGTATTTGATTGGCATGCATCATTGCACGAGCCATTTCTTGAAGAGTCTTGTTTTTTCTTTCTACAACTCCGTTCTGCTGGGATATAATAGGAGCCAAACATTCATGGTGAATTCCAGCACTCTGGTAGAACTAAAAAACCAGAGAGTTTTCAAACTCCCTACCATGATCACTCCTAATTCAGACAACATTCAACTCCTTTTCACATTGTAATTGAAGACAAAGAATTTGAAACATAGAGAAGGTGTTAGTTTTATCTCAAAGAAATGAACCCAAGTGTATCTTGAGAAGTTATCCACAACAACTAAGGCATATTGTTTGCCTACCAAACTTTCTAACTACATAGGACCCATAAAATCCATATGCAAAAGTTTCAGAACTTAAGATGACCCAGAATAACCTATTTGCTTATGAGAAGTGTGAGTCTGTTTCCCAGTTTGAGAATCCCTACTTGTAATTCAGCCTGATACTAATAGAGGGGGGAGACCAGTTATAACATTCTTGTTGAGAGCCTTTTAAAAGGTCTTCGTGCTTATATGCCCAAGGCGCTTGTGCCATAGTCTGGCTTCATCTTTTCTCAAGAGATAACAAATTATTAGGACTCCATAGATAACAATTATAAGACAAGTGTGTACTTCTCATGACAAGAGCCTTGACATCATCTATAACAAGAAATTTGTCTTTGGTGAAACTCAAATTCAGACCTTGGTCATAAAAGCTAACTGATGCTAATGAGATTGGCAGTAAGCCCCTCAACCAATATTACGTCATTTAATTTTTGAAGACCTGGATAATTTAGAGTTCCCTGTTCAACGATCATACCACATGTACCATCACCAAAAGCGACTTTCCTGAGTTAACAGATTTGAGATTAGATAAATAACTCTTTTCACCAGTTATATAACGCGAGCTACCACTATCAAAGTACTAATCACCTTTGGCCGACGATCTAAGAGACATCAAGACAATATTACATCTGATCTGAGTGTTCTTTTCTCTCCACACATGTTTCATCATACTTTGTCTAGGTCTGTAACTTTGGGAAAGGGAGCAATCTTCTTATGAAAAGAGAACCTATGGAGATCTTTCAATAACTAGTAGCAGAAAAGACGTTTATGACCTACTTTGCTACAATAGTGACAAATCCATCTTCGCCTAGAAACACAATCACCTTTCTCAATTGGATTGAGAGAATGTGTTGTAACACCATAAGAATCTGAATCTTGTGCTCTCACAAACTCAATATTTTTCTTCTCTTTAGACCATTTACTAGGTTGACTACTGCCTACTAGAAAACCGAGTCCAGAGTTATTATTTGTTTTCTTCCTTTTTGTTGGGATTTTCTCAAGATTCTCAGTACCAATATTCAACATTTTCACATTCTTGCTCATAGTTTCTTTTTCAGATTTAACTTGGGAGAGTTCTCCCTTCAATTCTGCAATAGTGGATATTAGCCTATGATTCTCAGCAATCAGAGTCTCAATTCTTTCCTTTTGTATATCAAGGACTTTCTGATCTTCTTTCCATTTAATAAATAGAGCATGATCAGAAGGATCTGATGCTTCTAGGCTTGTAGCATCAGAAGACTTTTCTGCATAAACGTCAAATTCAAAGACCTCGTAGGATGAGGTGTTTGAAGAAATGTTTCTAACAAGAGCTTTAACATCTTCCTCTAAGTCACTACTACCTTTTGTTTCAATATCAGACAAAGTTAGGACATACCTTTACTTTGTTTCTTAAGGAAATTGGGGCATTCAACCTGAATGCGACAGTAGCCACTACACTCTCAAAACTTATTTTGCTTTTCTCTTTGAGACCTAATTGAATCAGACTTTTCAACTTCCTTCTTGCTATTATGATATCTAAACTGATTGGAGGGGGAAAAACCACTAGACTTGTAGGTATTGTATGTGGTAGACCTCTTTTCAAACTAGTTAAGTACACGATTAAACTATTTTGAAAGTAACGATATAGATTCAACAAGAGCATCTTCTGCTTCTCTATCATGATCAATAAGTTCTTCCTTAACAAAGGATTGAAGAGCAATGCCCTTATTTTTCTTCTCAATCTTTCCATCCATGGACATCTTAAAAGTAAGTAAGGAACCAAATAGTTCATCGACTCTCAACTTAGTTATGTCTTGAGCTTCCTCGATAATAGTAACTTTCATATCAAATCTCTTAGGTAGAGACATAAGAACTTTTCAGTCAAGTATTTCTTCAGAGATTTTCTCTCCAAGAGCAAATGATTCATTAGAAATATCCAAAAGTTTGTCATTAAAATCAACTGGACTCATCATTTTGCATTCTAAGGTTCTCAAATTTTGACTTCAACAATTGCAGTGTTGACATTTTGACTTTTGAGGTTCACTCAAGATCAATGGACATGATATCCCATGCCTCCTTGGTAGAAACACACGTGTTGATAAGTCTGAATATATTACGATCCACACCATATGACATTCAGGGCACGTGAATTCCTTAGCGAAGCTTCATCTTTTTCTCCAGACCATTGTGAATCTAGCTTCAAGATTTCTTTCCCTTCATCAGTTTTGATGGTAGGATGAGTCCACTCAACTACCACTGCCTTTCATTTTTTGCTATCGATTGACTTGAGAAAGGTAATCATTCGTGCTTTCCAATAAGAGAGATTAGTTTCGTCTAAGACCAAAGGACGAGTGGTAGACCCATCTTCTTTGCTCTCATCCGTGATCGAAGCACCTAAGATAAAGGTGACCCACTCTGATAGCAATTGAAAAGGCGTTGGGATGACTAAACACTCAAAAATCGGATGTTAAACAGAATGCACTAACAAGTACTGTAACAATAGTATTCCAATAACAATAAAAATAAATGAAGACGGAAATTGGTAACCCAGTTCGGTGATATACCACCTACGACTGGGGGCCGTATGCCTAGGAAAGATAATCCACTAATGATAATGAGTTAAACAATTTACAACGCAATACTTATTTGTAATACATCAACTACCACAGTACCTTATGTAGAGCTCAACTTCTAGGTCATCTAGGCTTCCCCTAGATATGAGACTCCCTCTTAAATGTACTTAGGCTCCCCCTAAGCTTGCTATTAGTAATGAGACTCCTCTCACGATGATATCTTCCCTTTAATTTAGTGAGCTCCCTTCACTGATGAATCTTAGGATCTCCTAAGATAGAGAACTCTCTTTTTCGAAGCTGAGCCTTAGGCTCCCCCTAAGACTAAGAATCCCTTCTCTAAGCAGTTGCGGCTTAGGCTCCCTCTAAGCCAGGATAATCTTCATAATGTTGCAATTGACGAATGAAGATCTTACATAGAGGAATAAAGTGAGCAATGAGCAAGAACACAATATAGAACAATTCAGCTGGAGTACTTAAAACGTCTTGCTCTAAAAAATACAAATCGACATAATGAAACCGCTCATCCGACCGCATACCAAGACACTCGTCTTTTATAGACGAATCCAGAAAAGAAAACATCTCCAAATCGGAGAAAATAAGTCGCACCGCAATAAAGGAAAACATCAGACTCCATCAATCTATCAAATATTTCTAGATTAGGAAAGTATTTTGCAAGAAAATATTCTATTGTCAAAACTTGATGTTAAGACTAGATATGAGACAACTGCAAAAACCATCATGTATCTTACAAAAAAAAATATAAAGTCAATTAACAAAACTCCAACGATTTTATTTTAAAATAGATAAGTATTTTGACATTACTTTTTTTTTTTTTTCACATGCTCCAATTGATAAGTCAACTTATTATTTGTTTACATATATACTTTTCTTTTACAGTTTGTAACTCATTAACATTATTATATATAAGATTGCGAACACACCTTTGGTGAAGGTAGGATCAAGTACTTGTTAGTATTAAGTACATAGATTATAGTATAAGTAATAATTTAATGAAATTTGGTAGTATTCCAAATATTAAGTACATAGATGCAAAGGAAATTCGTGAATATAAATAATAAAATAAAAATATATAGAAATAAGATTTTTTTTATTTTTAATTTTTTTTTTTATGTGGGATAAGAGAATCAAATCTTTGAAGTCAAAGCTGATAGTATAAGTAATTTGCTAGTTGAACTATTCTCATTTTGACGAAAGAATTATAATTTAATTAGTCTCCTTTGTTATTTGCAGAGTTTGATGATAACAATGATAAGTTACATGGAAAATTTGAGGATTACTTTTGGGAGTGAGAAAGAATTTATAGATCAAGTGAAACTCACATCTTGTATGAAAAAAGCATTAGAGCTTATTCATAATGCTTCATTTGACATTTCCATTTAGATATTCTATATCCATTGAAGTTATGTTTATATATATATATATATATTTGATAAAGTATAAAAACGTGGTGTTTGAGGATTTTAATCTCTAATATCAAGCCAATGTTACTATTTTGAAACCAATAAAAAGGGGTCATTGCTACCCCATTCAAAAATGACCAAACCGCGGCCATAACAAAAAAAAAAAAAAATGATGAAATTTATTTTATTATTTTATTTTTTATCGAAAACGTGAGTTCTGAAGACCCAATTCCAAAAGGAAAAAACAATGAAAATGACCCAACCCATGAATGTGTACATGTAAGGACACCCATTAACGAGGTTTAAAAGGTTGATTTTGACAAAAATATCAAGATCTCGATCTTCTAGAAATATCGATGAAAATACAGAAAAAATAATAGTCTAGAAGAAATATATACAAACAAAAATATTGAAAAATATATTTTATTAAATCATCAACCAAACCAACCAATTCAAAAATGTAAATTGACCGGTTACAAAAATTTAATGAGGAATTGTCTTAAATGACAAATTCATTCAGAATATTTTTTCAAAATATTTTGTATCTTTCTATACTTTGGAGCTCCAAATCTCTTCTTTATAGTTCATATGATCTTTCATGTATTATACGAAATTGGAAGGCTTTTCTCTAGTCTATCTTTTGTTACTTTATTTGATCCATTTGGAGCTCCTCTCTAACTCATCGCTTGTGTATACTTTCTCAATGAATGGAATTACTTTTGGTTCACGGGACATAATGAGAGTGTTGAAGATGTGTCAACCTAATTGAAATATCCTGATGTGTCTAGTGATCCCTTCTACCTCTTGTAGATTGTTCAGGAGAAAAAAAAAAAAAGAAAAAAGAAAAATCATCGGGAAGATATTTTTAAATGGCCAACATACATGTTTTGATGTTTTAAAATTTTGAAACGGCTCTTTCTATCTTTCCCTTTCTACCTACATATTATTTTAACGCTATTAGGGAAGGGAAATAGGAAAAAGAACTTCTAACATTATTTCTTTTTTCTCACCCCATTCAAATGCAACATACCTTAAACATTCCACATAATTTTGTTCGGCCTTATTTAAAATAAATTTAATTTATCTTAATTTTGATTATTTTAATTTGATGATCTTCCACCTTTATTTTTTAAAAAAAAAAAGTTTGTTCTACTACTTTTTAACCTTTTGTTGTTAGTATGGTTAGAGTAATTAAACCGGTTAGTTCGGACAATTAGTTTAGTTGGAAAAAAGTACAGAAAAAGTAAAAATTTGTGTGAAGATGTTGAATCGAATATGAAACAGTAATGAAAAGGAAGAAGAAGAATAACACAATGGGATTATAGTGGTTCGATTTCGAGTCTACATCCACTTTCAATCAGAGAGAGGAATTTCATTGAAGCTGAGATGGTTGACAGATTTAGTTCTCTTCCTCAATAATGAAGGACAAAACTATTTATCAAGCTTCTTGGGTTTATCATGCAGAAGGTACAGAGACCGCTAGGGGAATATTCCGATAACAAAATTTGTTACAACAATTTTAATCCACGAAAAAATATCAGCAAAGGCCAAAAACAAATAACAAAGCCCAAAAATATAAGTTTGAGATTCACTATAAAATGGGTATACCCCAACAATTTGAATTAGGTTTTATTTCAAAATACTCATTCCTTTTTTTGGGTTGGAGCCACATTCGACATATTTTTAAATGGAAAAGAAACCAACCAGTATAATATTTTGACAGAAATAATTTTGGCTATAAAAGCCCTCTTCTTCTTCAGCAGAGAGGATTTTACTTTAAAAAAAACCAACACACGCAGAAAAAGAGAGAAGGGAGAAGAGCAGTAGAGAAAAAAATATACTGTGGGGGGAGCAATACAATAACCCTAGAGGCATACAATGAAAAAAAAATATGCACAAGACTAGAGAAATTTACGTGAGAGAACCCCTGGAGATGAAGAAAAAATAAGTGAGTTTCTTGAAATTCCCAAAATCCGAAAATCCACAAAACATAAAGAGATCGAGTTTTGTTGGAGATTGCACTTGGTAGGACATTTGTTCCAAGGATCTACACCACAGACAACGAACGGTTTTGTGATCTAGATCCCAACATTCAACCTTCTCTCTCAAAGATCTTGAAAACTAGAGGGAAAGATTTGTGGGGGGTATTATTTAGAAAATGTATAAGGAAAAGTTTTTATCATTGTATTATTTGTTCTTTCTTATCTTTTAATTTTTCTAAAATAATATTTTATCTACTATCATAAGCATTGGGTTATTTAGATTTGTGGGGGGTTTTGAAACTTAATTAGAGAAAAGTGGGAGTTTCAAACTTATTTAGGGGAAATGGGGTCTTTTTTTGTCCCCATCCGAATGCGTATCTTCCACAATATATATATTGTTTTCCGTATTGAGAGACGCATTCATTAAAAAAAAAAAAAAAAAAAAGATGCATCTCTTCTCTAAAAAAAATAATAAAATAATAAAATATTTTTGCTTTTATTTTTTCATTCTTTTAACAATCTGAAACCCAACTCTTTCATCACTTATGATTTTTTACCGTTAATAATATTTCATTTGTTTAATTCTAAATCATTGTTACCTAAAATCAACTATCTCACTAATCTCGTTTTTTATTTTGATAGTAATATTACTAGTTTTTTAACTGTATAAACAATAATGTTATTTTGAGATTAAGAAATTTATATGATTGATTTGATATACTCAATATTAATTTTTAATTTCAAATTATTGTTTTTGTTTAAAGTTGTTAGAAACTTATGCAAAAATATAGATATTAACTTTCGACTATTGTAAATAATATTCAAGATTCTTTAGGATGTGTTGTAAACTACAAGTGCATTTTTGTAATTGAATTTCATTAATAAATTTAATCATATGTACAATGTTCTTTATTCATGACCGGAAGAAAATCCTCTATTACACCTAGATGGATCATGTTGAGTGACATAGTGTCCATGATCGTCACGCCCTCTTACACTTGATGGTTGACTTTCCTTTGCAAAATGTATACGCTCACTACATTGTCGATATGTCACATACTGGTCATGGACATTTGGATGGACATGTGAAGTTTGTCCTTCTTCTATACATAGTGTACTGAGGGTTGTTGGAAAAAATTCAAATGTTGAGGGAGAGGACATCATGGAAGTAAGTGTAAAATGATCGAGTGGCATTGTTGGATACTCATTCTGAACATTAGGTCGAATAGGAACATCCTCATGTCTTGCTGGATCACATTATTCTTCCATATGAGTGAAGATCTGGATGTCCATATCTCAGTTCCATCAAGACAATATGGTAACAATAGTTAGATAAGATGATTATATGGCTCCCAAATAATCTGCATGCATATGTGTCAAAAAATGAATTATTCAAAAGATTGAAATATTATGAATATATGATATATGAATGAATAAAATATTACCTGGTTAGGCATATTTTTATCGAGTATGTGCCTATACCATAATAGAACATGCATCGGTGCTCTAATTACAGAGTGAGAAGTCTTTCCATTCGATATCTAGCGAACCAATAGATAGGTAGGTTGCATAGTCTATAAGAGTTCCAATCGAGTTATCTTACCCAGCCTCTTAGCTGCCTTATCATTCCATCTACAACAATCAGAAGATGAATTTTAACTATTAGTATTTCATAATAAACACAACAATAATGAGGTAAATATGCTTACCTTACTGCAAGTGGTTTGTCATGTAAGTTGTCCTCATATCTATGGAGTCGTCGAGGCGCTAGAAGAGGAAAACGATCCCATGTCCAGATTTGTAGTAATAAAAGTGGGCCTCCAATATCTTTTCCATCTATAACTGCACCCTTACATAATTGCCTATACAACTATCCAAGACATCCAGCACCCCAACTGTAAGTCCCGACACATCAAAATCCACCAAGATAGAAAGATACATCAGGTGCACTCTGCTGTTGGATTATTTGTCAGGAAATACCAATTCTCCAATCAACGTGAGAATATATGCTCGAGCATATCATTGCAGGTCCTCTTCATCTGCATAGTCTGGTAGATGGATGAAGTTGTTAAATTGATCAGCTAACCATGGCAAGCTTAGACGACCTCCTTTAAGAACAGTGTCATTCGTGGTTTCGCATAAAAGAAGGGCACAAAGTTGTTCCCATTCATAATTTAGAGACTCGATCAATGGTCTTCCATTAATCGGGAGTCCAAATTGGATGGCTACATCTTGAAGTGTAATTGTACACTCTCCATGCAACATGTGGAAAGTGTGTATCTCCTATCGCCATCGTTCCACTAATGTCATTATCAGATGTCAGTCTAGTTGTATAAAGTTTATACAATAGACTCTGTAGAATCCTGCAGCTTGTAGATAGTTCAATATACGAGGGTCTGGGTTCTCGTGCCTTCGAATAACAGTCTCTCTTCGCCTACAATGCATTGCATCGATACGCTCGTCTTCCCTAACAGCCTTGGATCTATGGCTACGCTGTAAGTACAAAATTGAGTCGTTGTATGGCCCTGTGGTAGCATCCTCGTCCATCTGATCCCATAAAAACAATATTAAATTCAACTTAAATATTTGTAAAAATCAATGTGATTACAATCAATAAATACAATGAAAATTAATAAAGAATACACCCTTCATTGTATGAATACAATCAATAAATATAATGACAATTAATAAAGAACACACCCTTCATTATATAAATACTATCAATAAATACAATGACAATTAATAAAGAATACACCATTCATTGTATAAATACAATCATTTAAAATCACCTCAATAGAGTGGACATACACATGTTAGGAAGATTTTCCATATCATTTTAGATGTTGTATTTTATCTTCAAAGTTTCTTTCCACATAAATTAATTTTGACATTTTCGTTGTTGATTTGGTAACTATTTTTGTTTGATTCCATTTAAAATCACGTCAATAAAAATTTTCATCCTAAAAAAAATATATACCAAAGTAACAATAAAATTACAAGGTAATTATTTTTAAAGAAGTAGATAAAAACCAAAGAAGACATACCAACTAGTAGTAAAACGGACTACATTAAAGTTTATTATATTTATTAGAGTTATTTTTAATACTTAACCCCAACATATATAACACAATGTTAATCACATGTAATTCTCCCTTATGATAATTACTATAAAACATATATCAACTTATTAAAAGAAAAATATCGCACTTTACCAAAAAAACTTTGCACCTTACCAAAAAAAACTTTGAATAATATCCACTGTAAACAAAATAAACATTAAAAAAATCAGTAAAAATTATCAAAAACTTAATTCAAAGTTAAATAACAAAAATATATCAACATACCAAATAAAATACTACACTGAAACAAATTAATAATATGAAGATGAAAATGAAGGAAGAAGATGATCGGTATTTGAAAATAAATGAAGAAGATGGAAGAAATTAAGGGAATTTTTTTTTGGATGAAGATGAAATGAGGGCTTCGATGAAGTGGAAGATGAATTCGGTGAAGGAGAAGATGAATTTGGTGAAGGGGAAGATGAATTTGGTGGAAGAAATGAAGGGAAGACCCTTTTTTTATTGAAGAAGGAGGCGGAAGATGACAAAATTGGTCAGAATGCGTCTGTTGAAGACGTATTTTGACCAACGCACGTCAAAGTGAATTGATAACTCACTTTGACGCGCGACGCGCGGTCAAAATGTGTCTGTTCAACAAATGCATTCTGACCATTATATATATATATATATATATATTATATATATTATATATATATATATATATATATATAATGGGTTTTTTTAATGCGACGAATAAAATAAAAAATAATAACAATAAAATATTGTCGAATGCGTCTCTTGAAAAGACGCATTCAGATGGGGACAAAAAAAAATCCCATTTCCCTTAAATAAGTTTGAAACTCCCAATTTTCCTTAATTAAGTTTCAAATCCCCCACAAATCTAAATAACCCCATAATCATTTGTTTTATATTTACTGTTACTGTTTGTATTTTTAAATTTTATTATTATTCTTGTAGTTATTCTTCTTGCTCCTCTTACACCGTTCTTTATTTTTGTTTTATTTACCCAAAGAAAAGCTTAAATGTGTTTAGAAAAAGGTACTAGCCTATGAAGCACAAATACTTCATGTTAGGTAAAGAATCCGTATCAGACACGTATCAGATACCGATACTTCTAGATACTTTCCAGATACATATCTGACACGCGATTTGACGTATCTATTTCTACGCGTACCTTTTTTTAAAGAAAAAAGACAAGCAACTCATCTAATCTTTCCCAATCTAGCTAGGCAACCTATTTAAAAAGTTCACTGCTTGAGTCCAAAACTAAAAGGAAAAAAATAAATAAAAGACCAAACCCTAGAATCATCTAATCTTCATCTTCCCATATAATTCCCCACAAAGTCTACCAAAATACAAACCATTTGGATATCTTCAATAATTCAATAAAGAAGTTATTCGTTTATCTTCATACTTCTTCCTCTAATCTTCTTATGAATAACTTTTCTATTACATTTTATTATGTACTTCAACATCTTAGATGTTGTTTTTTTTTTTTTTTTATTGTATTTCAGTGTTTATATTCGATTTTGTGCTATTGTTATTAACTTATATGCTAAATTTATCTATATCCTAGATTTTTGTAAGAAAAAAAAAATGTATCTTCAATGTATCAGTATCCTCGGTTTTTAGAAATATATATATTAAAAAATATATATAAAAAATGACGTATCCTTAGATGTATCTGTATCTTAGTTTTTTAGAAATTGACGAATCGCCATATCCGATTGTATCTGTATCGTGTAACCATATCTGTGTCTGTGCTTCATAGATACTAGTATACCTTTGAGGAGAAGAGGAGAGCTTCTCATGTGTTCTTTAGAAAAAAAAAATAAGTGGAGAGAAAAAATGGTGAGATGTGATTTGATGAGATGAGAAAAGCAAATAGACGGAGAGGAAAAGAAAATTTAGAGATGAGGAAGGAGAGAAAAATAATTTGGATGAAAGAAGAGAAAAAGAAATGAATAGTTTTAAAAAGGTTAAATATATACATATATTTATTGGACCTTTAATATTAATATTGTTGTTTTCAAAACTTATTAGAGAAATATTGTTGTTTTGAAACTTATTAGAGAAATATTGTTGTTTTGGGAATTCAAGGCTAGAGGTCGAACATTGAGAACTCGACTAATGTGGAGGTCGAACGTTGAGAACTTGATGAACAAAGAAAAACTTGGAAACAATACAGAAGTAAATTAAAAAAAAATAATAACTCATAAAAATAAAAAAATGTAAATTAAATATCTCATTTATATAAAATAATTACAAAAATCAATGTGTCCCACAAGGCGGACGGTCGTCGATTTCGAGCTAGTCGTCGTCGTCGACTTCGAACTTGATGTTGCTCGGGTTCTTCTTGATGTTGCTCGTACCTTTGCAGGCGCTTCATAATATAAATATTCATTATCTCTCCACGATCCCGACCATGTCCATGCACGTATGAAGACGAAGGACAGCCTCTGAGTCATAATATCCTGAACCAAATGCTGGTATCATCATCATCGGACTAACATAATCAGTTTGACTCTACGTTTGCATCATAGGGGGCAACTTCCATTCACATTATGTGCAACCTCATTAAACTCATCTCTTCCAGAACAGACCCTCTACGTCTAGGAGTTGGTGGAGGAACAATAGGTATATCGTAATATAATGAATTTCCTCCATATAGCTTTGGTTGTCACTACATATAACAAGAACCTGGTTCGGATCATTCACAACATCACAGAGTCTACTGTTGTTCGATCTCTGTGAATTATAAAACAATTAGACAATATTTAAAATAAATTTAAATTAAAAAAAAATTAGATAATATTCATTCATTTACCATATGACCACAGCTGCTCCGGACGAGTGACGTAGCGCCTTGTGATATTATTATACCAATGAATATATCTGGAGTGACATCTGTGTCAAACTGTTCAAGAGAAACCCCATTGCAATAAACCTTGCACGATAGTGCCATCGCACTACCAATTGTGCAACTTTTTCGGACCAATCTCCAGTCCTTAGGTCAATATCATACAGTACGGGTTCAGAATTACAAGGCAATGGATATCCTGCTGAAAACCGAATTGTCTCATCACCCTGTCAGGAAGATGCCACTCACCAATGTGAAAACATATGAGAGGACTCATCGTCCGCCATATGTTTTGACCATTCGTACAACAATTAGGCAAAGTATGCACAATAATTTTGTACGGCTCCCAAATAACCTGAAACACAAATATTATAATTAAGAATATTAAAGATAAATACAATAAAAATGTGAATAAAATAATACATTAGGTTTAGTATAAATGTACCTGTTCAGGTTGAAGCAGATCAAACATGTAACTATATTGGTTGACTACATGTGTGGCTGTCCTAGTCACACAAATTTTGTCTCTCCACCTAAATTTTTAATTGATAATTTAGAATTTTAATTAACTAGATCAGTGATATAAAAATTAAATTGAATTAAAACAACATATCGAGAACCGTAGGCTCGTCCAACTAACTGAGCATCATTAACATGATGTAGCTGTGGAGCCATTGTTGGAAATCGTTCCCAAGCCCATAGTTGCAAAAGTATGAGAGGCCCAACTATCTCTCGAACCTCAGGTCTTGTTGCTTTGCATAGTTGTCTATACAACCATGCCAAGCATGCTCCACCCCACGAA